>NC_064421.1:20827500-21129375 GCF_023375975.1 Astyanax mexicanus | reverse complement strand
AATATAAAGACTTAATAAAATAGAATAAAAAACAATAATAAAATAGATGAGATAAATACACAAAATATAAAGAGTAGGGAAGTACCAGCAACATGATGTCCAAAGTGCAAATTGCTATGGCAGCATGATGATTATGAATGAATATAAGTAACATGAAAAGTGATAAAGTATCTCAGTGTAATTAAAGTGTCAGTGTTGTTTTAATATGCAATTGTCCTTGTCAGTGTCAGTGTAGTGTGTTGGTTAGGTGGAGTTTAAGAGTCTTACAGCTTCTGGAATGAAGCTGTTTCTCAGTCTGGTCGTTTTGCATGAGGAAAAGCTGCAGTCAGGAGACGATGTTTGTGTAGCAACAAGTTTTTTCCTTAACTAACCCTTCCCAGATAGCAAAAGGACACTGAATCAACACTCATTTTGTCATCACTAATCCATTGAAACAACACTTATCTCCGATGTCAAAATTAATTGATTTGTGCATTTCGATTTAACATTGATTCAACATTGTATGGTGTATAGTAAACTTTACTTATATTAAATATGTATATATTGTTTGTATTCTATTCTTATAGCCTGTACTGTGGACTTGAAGTAGAAATTGACATTTAGAGGATTGTTAATGTTAATATTATTATTTGTAGCTTTTCTCCTAAAAGCATTGTGAATGTAGAGGTTGATTCGATGTCAGAATTTCAACATTAACCAAAGCAATGTTAAATAAAGCGTGTATAAGTGTTGTTTTCCGTTATCGACCTTTTAAAGATGTAATGCAACCAAAAAATGTGAGTTTATTCAATGTTCTTTTTGCTATCAGGGTGGTCTGAACGTGATGTGCATGCTTGTCTCAGAAAACTAGCTACAAGTATTAAATAGGATTAAACTAGGCTGCCTCAAAATAAAGACAAAAAAATATAAACAATATTCTTCTTGACTTTATATTTGTTGTTATTAATTGTTTCATGGCTATAGAAAACATTGAATTTTTTAGTTTTTTACTCAGTTTCTTGCACTGATTTGCCCTGATTTGCAACTTTTCTTGGAGTGTTTTGCAGGCCTGAAATGCAGTAATAGATATACATTACCAAAATAAATTAAGTTGAGCAGAAAAAAACACTAAACAACTTTGTTTCCTTCGTTTGGCAATCAAATATAATTCAAAGGAAATGTAAAACACTGGCTTTTTGTTGCTTTTGTCCAAATTTACAAACTTTTTCTGATTTGGGGTTGTGAGTATATTGGAATATTTATGATTTTTAAAGGCCTAGAAACTAGAAACAGTTCTAATGTCTCATAAAACAGTTGTAAATTATGACATTATGCTATAAATGGAACAAATAGCCTATCCATCATCTTAGTATTAAGATTTGTCGCAGCACTCACAGCACCTGCTCAGAAGAGGTGCTGAGTTCTTCACTCTTCAGGTCCATCGCTGGTGCCAGTGGAAAATGAGAGTGAAAAAGATTAGATGATAAAGTGCAGCATGCACATGTCTTGCTTCAGATGTTTGCACAGAGATTAGAGCGGGAGTTGATAGGTCATTCCGTGGCAGCAGACCTTGTAACGGGAGGCAGGTTATAACAGCCCACAAACGCTCCCGCGGGAGCCTGCAGTCTGTTGCTCTAGCCAATTAGACTTTAATATATTGATGTTTCTGAAAGGCCTCTGGCTTCGGGAGTACACAGGGAGAACGTTTTACACCTCCTCATTGTAAACCTCGCAGTTTGATCAGGTGCTGAGCGGCCGGGGTCTCCGCAGCCCAGCGTCCAGAGCCTGGCCCCTGGTTGCACGCTGGAGGTGCCTCTGCGGGTCAGTGCAGTTTACTGTGGACATCTGTTCTGGGTTAGAAGGCCACTGAAAACCCAAGTACATATGGAAGTCCCTTTCCACAGCAGAGGGAGCCGTCCTCCAAGACTACAGACGTAGCAGGCATGAAGGGACACAGCAATTTACACGATCCACACAGAAAGCGATGCACTCTTGCACACTACCTCTCACCACATGTGTCAAGACAGCTGAGTTTTAAACCAGTAGGATTTATGCCCCCCGACAGGCGTCTCCCGGTGTTGCAGTAGTGCCGCTCTCTGCAGGCACCGCTTTCCTTCCTGGACATTCTTATTAGTCCGGTTTACTACAGCAGCTCGTCTGCTGAGGTCATTTATGGTCGACCATGGTGGTATGATAAACTCATTTATAACAGCGGGTCTTCAACGCTTTGCATGACATTGCCCATGTCCCCCTCCCCTCTTTCTTTCTTTCTCTCTCTCTCTATTTTTCCTCTCTCCTCCATGTTGACTTCTGATTTCCCTCATGCTCCTGCTACCCCCCACCCCTCCCCAGTAGTTGCTCCATAGGTAATGAAATAATCTGCTTGTGTGTCTATTTGTGTGAGGATATGATGGTGTGTAGTGGGAGCCTGGGGAGCCGGAGGTTAAGGGTCATTTCACACACACTGAGTCTCCTCTCCAGCAGGGCTTCCACAACACGGCCAAGACAGCAGGTTGAATGCACATGTTATGGAGATGAAGTCATAAACCACTCCATCCATAAGGGGCTGTATAATAAATTAAATACTGGATATTAATTTGAAAAATATGTTTAAAGCTTGTGTTTTGATGTCATTTGAAAAACACATCTGGTCTGTGCGCTGTGTAAAAATTGACCCCCTCTCTACAGTATGAACATTGATGGATAAAATGTTGTCAGAGATGTTATGTTTCCTTCTCCCAAATGTTATAAATACAGTGCTACACTAAAACAGTTAGTTTAAGAAAAATTGGCTTTTTTACTGACCTAATTCATTCTTAAAACCCATTTATGCAGTGTTGATGAAGATTCTGTCATGTATCAATGTTTTCTTCATTGAGATTTGTGATGTTATGAGCAAAAACTGTTTATACTTATCACAAATTTATCTGATTTTCACTTGTATTCTCTATATTCTCCTTTGTGTCAAATTTTGTAGATATGGACCAATACAAAGACCCTAAATGGCTTAAATAAACTTTATAGAAGATTACAAAGTTAACTTTCTTTCTTCTGATTTTTAAAATGCTTATTTGTATCCAACAAAACAATAAAATAGTTTTAAATCAGTACTTTATATTCTATAAAAGTGCAAGTATTAAATGTTTCCAGCAGTAATTGACGTGTTGGACGTTAACAGAAGTTAACGTCCAACACGTCCAAGTTAAGTTTGACTGTCTCTCTCTGTCTGTCTGAGATGGAGGGGATTTTGCAGGTTTGCTGGCTTCTGTCAGGTCCATATCCCCTGCTGATGCTGAACTTGTGACCTCATCTCCATGGAGACATGTAGAGACGAAGATGGAGGGCAGCGGAGAGAGTTGGCCGTCAGGCAGGAAACCTGTGTGGTCTCCAGAAATGTGCGGTCCAGTCCAACACACACATTCACGCCTGGCCTAAGACTTAGCTCTGATTCATACGGGGGATTCATCTGCTGGAATAAGCAGGGCGGCCATACAAGGCCTGACCACTGGAGGAGCGAGAGAACTGCGAGCGGAATCCCTGGACAACAAATTCTTTAAAGTAATGTCAAATGTGATCGACTGTTCGATGCAGCAAGAGGGAGGAGGGGCATAATTCCTGTATATTTTCAAAAGCAGAGGCTGTTTTATAAAGGTGTGTATATTTAATTTTTTCAAAATGAGTAATGGTAGCGCAGGTCATGGTGCATGTAAGGCTGGACACCTCTCAAATAAAACAAAAACAAAAACTGCTGCTGTCTCTCGTTTTCCCCCCTCTTTTTCCCCTCTTTCTTTTTCTCTTTCCAAATTAAAACTACAGATCAGAATATGTTCTTAATTGAATTTGGAATATCTGTAACTGGAATGGGGTTTAGTCCAATCAGTCATGTTGTGGAACAATCTCATGTGGTGCAATGGCATGCTGTATAGACTAAAATATGAAAAATGGTCTGTCTTTGCAAATCTTTGGTATTAGAACTTTTGTCAAAGCTCTGACTTAACAGAGTTCTCACAGCTGGCACACGCAGGACGGCAGACACGATGAGGAAATGTTACTCAACACAATAAAGCAGAAATTATACTCCAGCTCCTAGCAGATATTCATGCTTTATGAAAAACAGCAGAAGGGCTAAACCCTCGGATTTTGTGCCCTTGGTTTGTGTTACAATAGGAGTGAAGGCAGCTGAGATGCATTAAAGTAAATGGCCTTGGAAAGAAACGTCGGCCACAAGAGGAAAATATTCACAACAGATCTCCTGCCACTCAGTGTAGAAGAAGGGAAATGCATCTCTCATTCTTCCACTTGGTTCCTTATGTGTAGAGAGGCTCTGCCATATGACTCACTAATTACTGTAACACAACTCATTTGAATTAACGGCCTTGAGTGTTCTTCAGAGCAGTCCCATGAAGACTTCTTGCCCAGTGTTATGAACGTGTTGACACTAGTTGGGAATATATTTTCAATGCTTTGAGGAATGTTTTTCTAACCCCATCGTTAGCCAGCATGTTTATGATTATACTGTTTACAAACAACTATGAAGTAAAGTATATCTGTGTCTGAGGACAACATAATTTGTTTCCAAGGGACAGACATTTAAAAGTTTCGGTGTAAATTATAAAACTTTTTAGAAACTTAGATTTTTTTTTTTACTGTTTATATTTTTATTTTATATTTTTCATACATTTAAGAGAGAATTTGTTTTCATTGCCAATTAAGTCAGTACACTGCAGAGTATACATCAAAACGCCATATGCAAAAATGTTTGTGGACATCTCTTCTGTAGAGAAATATTGTCAATTGAAGAAGATTCTGTAGAGCAGATACACATGAATCTACTTACACCCTGCCTAATGCCATCTGTGTGCTAAATGGGGTATAAAGGCCAACAGCATTAAGCTGTGGAGCTGAGGAACAAAACTTAATGAGGTACTATTGGAATAAGTTGGGCAGTTGGGGATGAGATCGATCATCCAACATCCGACATGACTATACTGAATGCAATCAAGTCTTAGTTTAGAGCAGAGCTTCAAAATTTAATTATAATTTATTTCTGGACAGTAGAGAGAGTTGATCCAACAAAAGCAGGGTAAAATCTTTTTTTTTAATACCCTCGATTTCAGAAGAAACCATGAATGAACAGGTGTCCCAATACTTTTGCTCATAAGTTGTACATTCTTTCTAAACCTCAGGAACTAATGGCCTAGCCAAGCACTCTAAAACAAAGTCTAACCTCCTGCAAGGCAGCTGCTGAAAACGTACACTTTCCATTATGGCTGGCCTGGCTGCAGGGGTCAGTGGCTGCGAATAGGCTGCCTATTGTGCTTCCTTCAAGAGAAAGATGTCAGGGTCAATAAATAAGCCTAGCCCAAGGGGGAAGTCAGAAATGGCAAAATGTGGATGAACCATATTTCATTCTCATCAAAACATACTAAAGCTTGCAGCAGTATACTGCATAGGAGCTCCATCATGTCCAGTAAAATAGAATCATATAATGTGAGTCACAGTCTGTGACCTGATAGACAATCTGTGGCTTACCGTGCAATACTTCAGACACATTTAGAAACAAAGCAGTTTACATGCTCATGTAGAAACGGAAGAGTGAAAGAAAGAGCACTGTAAACTACCCATATAGTTTCTTTGTCAACTGAGATAGCTGTATTCACTGCACACCATCAATGTACCCACATTTAAGAAAACACACTCTTTATCTGACCAGAATCAGCAGTTTGAGGCTGAGCCTGCAGCAATCACGACCACTAAATAAAAAAGTTAAGTGCTGGAAACAGTAGGCAAAAAATATGAAATATGTACATGTGTAAAAAATTACTTAAGCTTTTTAATTCTTTTAACTCATCATATTTTTTTTTTGCAAGCTGCATGACAGGGTGGACAGTTTTAGTAAAAACTGGCATTTGATTAAAATAAAATAAAAAATGGCTTATCTAGTGTTGCAAACATTCAGCAAGCGTCTTCAGTCCCTTAAAAATAAAACCGTATGAAGGTTTGTTGTCACTGAAGTCAAAATTTACGTTCTTAAAGGGGCATGGTTATCTCACAAGATGTTCAGTTGGACAGTAACTTCTAGTATAGTTTTACAAAAATAGCTAAATGAATAGTGGAAATATTTAAATTATTAAAAAAAACATCTTAAATAGTTATAATTTAAACTATGCTGCCCTATTCCGATTTTTTTTCCTAATTTTGCTTTTTTCCTACTTTGCAAATGTGTCATGACTAAGCCTAAGCGCAGAAGTCTTGTTTAAAACCTCAAACAGGTGAACTGCTACAATGCTGCTGTTCCTCACTCTGTCAGCAATAATGGCTTGGATGCTCTAATCCCTGGAATCTCCTGGTAAATAGTGGAGCTCTAGAATATCAAGAGGGTCTTTCACAATATTTGGTTAAAGGATTCAGGTAGGAAGCTTTTAGGGTTGTTGCAGCTTTGAGAGAAAACAACTCTTGCACTGGTGTACAGGTCACATTTTCACTCTGAGAATTTGAGTACAGATTATCTGACACGCGCCACTAATATCCTTTTATGTAAATATGCAGTTCAGTTCTTTATTTATAGTCATGTTTTGCTATTTATTTTATATGTCTTTTTTAATGATTTGTGTTTTGCTTTGTTACATACAAACTACAAAAACTACAAATCCTACACTGGATTTATTTAGAAAATGTGGTGTTGATGATCTCAAATGGTTTCCCAGGCGTCAGAGGCAAGTCAAGACAGGTCCAACAAGACAAAATGTGGCCTGACTGAGCTGTTTTCTTTCCCTCCTAAAATGATTCCTACCAGCATAAGCTGGTTTTAAGGTTTTTAACTTGGCAGATGTGCAGCAGGTTTCACACAGTACAAAATGGGATTCTTAAAGGACATTTAAATCTGAGATTTTTAGGAAATAAAATTCTCATAAAATATTCTTCACATTTAGAGGTAAAGATGATTCATATAGATCTTTTTTGTTAGTAATGCCATAAAAAGAACCACATTTTGGTTCCATAAAGAACAATGTTTTAACAGAAACATGTGAGTTTGAGGAACCCTAAATCGGTAAAAAAAAGTTTATATCAAGTAAATCCTTAGATTTATAAAACGGTTCCTTTAAAATCCAAAAGTAGTTCTACTAAAGCTCATTTGTAACTGATTAATTATAATTATAATTTATAAATGTATAAAACGTCCTGCACATTGCACCATACTGTAATCATTCCATGAATTTAAGTAACATGTCAAGACATCATTCTGACGACTCAATGCAGAATACCCTGCTGATATGGTACGTGCTGCCTAAAGCAACATATCAGTATGAGAAATCACAGTAATACGAACCTGTCAGATTGAGACTTGTGTAATTACTGTATTCATGCACCGCTCAGGGCAAGACATGCCACAAGCAAATGTTTCCCTTTATTCCTTCTTGTTAAATCAATTGAGGTGACATAATTAGTTACTCTTCAACACATAACACGGTGGCGGCGGCGGTTGCTGTCTGATTGACTGTAGTTAGTCTGCACGGCATCTTCAGAGAAAAGCCTTTTATGTCAATTACTGGCCGAGCCACCACAGAAGGCCTTAACTGCCTCAACGGCTATTAAACGTCATTTACTATATCAGCATAGTGCACTGCTAATTATGGCTACTCTAGTGAGCGTGGACGATAAGCTTTGCGTGCAGAAGGAAGGGAGAAGGAGTTGGGGGACTTATTTCAGCCTCACGGCCATGTTTCTAATTCCAGTGGCCGCTGGGTTTGCTTGAACTGTTTTTATGGGGTAGACACACACACACATACGTGCCGTGTAAACCAGACACACGTACGTACGCTCCCATGCACATTCAACAACACATAGTAGCTCACATTCACACACAGCAATATCTCCACCTGAGATCAGAATGCTGAGAACGCAAAGTGCAGCTCAGCAAAGGGCCACCTTGCACACAGGACAAGAAGGAGGGAGGAAAGAATGCTCATCGGGTGCCAAGTTTGATTTTGGTGTAGGTCTACTATAAGAGTAATCAGCGAGTGTGTGGCATTATGGAAGACGTCCAGATGGTTAAGATGGAATGCCCTGATTTGTTTTTGAGAGCTGAACCCTACCCTCCTTAACATGATCGCTATCAGTCAACACTCCCTCTGCACAAAACCATTCATTAAAGATCATTATCGAGGTGGGGAGCGGGAGAGGGGGCTTTCAGGAGCACCGGGCACAGCAAGATCAACCACCTCCAGCTCTTATCTCCTTCAGCTCCTCGCCTTACGCCATTGTCTCCACACTGTCGGAGTTATATCCAACAAGAGCTGCAGTTACAACACCAATCGTGATTCTTGTTACAAGATCAGTGAAGCAACATAATTAAAGAACAAACCGCACATAAAAAAATGTTAGTTCACAAGAAGCGCTATCATCGTTCTCATTTCCAAAAGATTAAAATGCTACCGATGAGAATTTAAATGCTCTCAGCTTATACACAGGAAGTGAAGCAGAGAGGCCTCCTTATCTGACTGAGTGTCACTCAGTGACACTTCTCACGTCATTTTCCGTTGCCAAGTTGCCAACCACACAACAAATTCAAGCACTGTTAAGATCAGACTTTCAAAATGCATCCCGCAATGTGATTGGACCACGTCAAATCTGCTTAGCTTTCTGTATTTCCTGTATATAGCATACGGAAACAAACGGAAATAAAATGGAAACAAAGAAAGCACGGACAATTCACAATTGTATTATTATTACATTTTTATGTTTGCGTCTTTGTTTTGTTGCTTATATTTTTAAGTGGCCATTTACATTATGAAGACATGAAAATTAATTTTTTTTACTTTTTTATATAAAATTAAACAGTTTTTAATTAAAGTATCACAGTTAAGCATCATTTTTTTAAAATATATATATAATAATTTAATATCTGAGCATACTCTGTTAAGACATTTTTGTATCAGTATAATATTCTTAACTTGGGGCCTAAAATTTAAGTCTGAACCAACAAAATATCCAGTTGACCAAGTTGCAGGGAAGGTGTAGAACATTACAATTTTGGAAGATACTTGTAACTTAGTCCTTGTTTCGGGTTTGACCTCAGAGCCAAGGTTTTCCATTTGAATTTTAACAGTAGGGCCTTAATTCTTTACAGATGTTTTATGGGGAATTGTGTATCCATCCAGACACAGAATCTTGCTCTATGTAGCTACATTGCATCCTAGTCTCTTCACTTTCTGAAGGAAAAACAGCTATATATGAGTGGGATGCTGTTCTGGCATCTCAATTTGGAAGGTTATTTAAATGTCTGTTATATATATTTAATTGGATATTTAATTATTTTTACTTTGATCTCATGTGATCTTGTTCATGCCTTCCCTTTTTTAACTTCCACTAAATTTCAGATAGTTGGTTTCTTACTTTAACTACTTTACCACTTGACTTTACCACAGTGTTGATATTTTATAGACTGAAGTATTCCTTGGTTCCATCAGAGCAATGTCACTGACAGTAACTTTCTAAATGGTTTGAAACAGCTTTGATTGATATTACAGCACCTTATATCAAGTAAGCAGATGTTTTTATGTAAGGTAATTGTTGCAATACACTTTTTTTTTTAAACCGTCCAACTCCTGCTACTCCTTTGTAAATTCAACCTCTGTAGTATTCCTTTATCAGTCAGCGTGTGTGTGGTGTGTTTTCTGGGAAAAAAAGATTTGCAGCAGTCTGAACATGAAAAAGGGCGAGTAATGAGCTGAGTTTGAAGTCTGGCCACAGTGCGGTGAATCTCCATTTGACTCAGATCTGCTTTGAATAAAATCTTATTTGCCTCTTCCTAAAATTAGTCTCCTAAATTACATAGTCCAAAGCACAATGTATGAATTCAGGAGACTTGAAGGCTGTCCTGCTCTCCAGCTTCTAATGAGAAACTGCTTGCGGACGACAGTCGGTCATAAAAGCAAGCACCTGCAATGTGGACAACAGGGACATCCATCTTCCTTTATCCCCACCATCAACACCCACAAGGAGTAGTATTTACTTGACCTCTCTACTATTTCCATATGATGAAAGTAGAGAGAACACTTTTTGTTGTGGGGGAGGAAAATGAAGAGAAGGATAGAGAAACTACAAGGTTTATAAACATGATTTTATTATAATAAAATTGGAACTGATAACTTTTTAAAAACAACACCTACCATGGCAAATTCAAATGCCCACCACTGTTCAACCACATATATAAAAATAAGCAAAAAATATTATATGTGTAATTGACTTAGAACACAGACTGTGCTTAGATATTTATTGTAACAGACACCTTTAGTCAGCAGTCCTTATTAATTAGTTTACGGCTTGATCTATTAATCTCTCTGGAAGCTGTCTTGGATTCCAACCTCAAGCACTTCTTATTTGCAGGTGCAGCAGAATGGCATGGCGGGTATGTAAAAGGAGAGTAGTCACCTGCTGACAACCTGAACTAACAAACAGGGTCCATCCCCCAGTGTTTGTTTGCTTAGCTTCTTGGGGGTAACAAAACAAGGTGAAGAGCAGTTTGAAAGTGAGCCTCTGAGTTTACTCTCAGGATCGGGAACTCTGTTGGCCGGAAACTGATAGTACCTGGAGACTAAAAACAGACACCTGAGTCACAGACTAAAAGAGGAGCTTAAAAGCACTTCCTGAAGCTCTTCTGACACATGGCTTTGTTCCCCTTAAAAAGAATGGGAAGATATTTGCAAGCTTAAGATAAAGTGGGGCCAGAACTGAGGCTGAACACTGTGGCATTCCCATTTCCCATGAAGTTAATGGTTTTTAAGTTGGTTTCTCCTGCTATGTTGACTAACCATAGACTATTTTATACCCAAGAAAGGCACATTCTTGTTCAGTTGTCAATCATGTAAAAAGGTACGATTTTCAGATTGGTCTGGAAACTCGTGGTAGTAAGCTATAAGCATATGGTATGATGGGTTGTTTTTTTAATGTCAAAATCTATATTTACAAAAGCTAATTTTGTAAAAATAATTTCTTAAAAATGCATGCACATTTATTGGCAAACAAATAGCAAAAACAAATTGTAACCCCTGCATTTCATTTAGATTTGTAAATAGTAAACTGTACAAAAGTAAAATTATATTTCCTATCGCTATCAATAGGCACATAAGATTACAAAACATAAAACACCCTACTCTGATTAAAAAAAATCCGGCCCAAGGCCAGCACTTGATTCAGAAAAAAAAGCTAGCCTATCAATATATGGCATGTTTTTTTTTATGGATGACCAGCTGGTCTTTAGCTGGATTTTTTTTAGTAGGGTATTCTGACGAAATGCTAACTAATGCTATGCATAAATCACCATAGCCAATATGTTTTGTATGCTATGGTTACAAACGTAGTAGAAAGTGTGACACATACTTAATGAAGATGAATTTTAATTTAAATTAAAAAGACAAATTATACTGTAATTGGTGTAAGTTTATAGGGATTTACATGGTAATGTTTGGTAATGTTACTCAAATGTCCAACATTTCAAAGTTTCTTCAAAAACAAGGGTATTAATAGGGATATCTAAACGTATCTAATTGTTTTAGAATGTTGCTGTGAGATTCTATGAGGAGCCTTATAATTGGTAAATTACCTTTACATTACAGGTCCTTACATTTGAAAATATAATAAATAAATAAAATGTAGGTCCTAACAGTTTGAAGTTTCCTAATCCTATATACATATATCAAATATATATATAAAATATATATCACAGGAATATCTATAGAGGGCAAAACCGGTCATTCTTTTCAACTCTTTTGTGTATTTCTTTATTTACTGATTTTATGAACACCAGAAAAATAACTTGTCTCTGCTGAATATATGATATATTTAACATTTACTGTATCTATAAAGGTTTGCCTACTGCACTTGGAAGTTGCTAAGACTAATTAAAGTGATATAAGTAGTAGTATAAAGCATAACTTTCAAATGGTTTGACTACATGATATACATGATGGTTATTAGGTAGATTATTGATATTTAAAAACAAAACAGTATATTCAATCCTGAATGAATTTAAATATTGGAAAGGCTGTTAGTATGGGACTTTGTTGTGGGAAAGTTGTGATGTGTTTATAGAGTTTTACGGTTATTTTTATCATTTTCTTGTTAAATTTAATTGTAAGTAATGCTCCTAAATTGGCTGTAAGCTAGAACATAAGAAACCCTGATAAGAAAATTTAGGCTTAAACGTCAGCAGGTTCTGTAACTTGTATGTTGTAGTTGAGTCTCCTTGCCTGACCTTGTCACTCTGTTTATATCACGCTAAACTGGCAGGCAGTTTTCAAGCTAAAGTAGAGTGGAAGGGGTGAGATAGAGAGGCAAATTGGGCTCAGTAACTCGAGCGGATAAGAGGAGCGGTGCGCTTCTCCACAGCTGACCACACTTACTGCTCTTCAAAGACCTGCAAAGCCATGTGTGCAGAAGACTAAAGAACAGGCTGTGTGAATCAAAGTTAGATCACTCCCCACAATCTATATGTATGACAAGCTGTTATAAAACCAATGAATTACTCTGTTAGCTAACTTGAACATGACCCTTATGTTCTAACATATTTATTAATGTTTTTTTATGATTTGAAATTAAAGTTGAAGCAATCAGGTTTGCTGAACTTAAAAAGAAGATATAGACTGGATGCTTGACTATGCTTATCTTGTCAACACAGCATACATTAAGGGAGTGATAAGTTGTCAAGAAATTGATTAACGATAGCTCGCTTTTGTCTGTCTGTCAACTCTTTTCAACGCTGTTTTGTATGTTCAATGGTTCAGTGACTCAATAGTAAGAAGAATCATTCTACGACTCACTGTACATGGTATTTCATCCTTGCAGACAGCGTTTGTCTTGCATGTACATACCACAGCTCCCTCAGACAGTGCCTGGAGGTCTGGACACAGACATGACAAATCAGTCTGTAACAAGTTTAGTCAAAACGTATGTGCTGCATGTGTCTGGTTCGGTTTTCAGTATGTCAATAAAATAGAAAGAATTCTCAAACATCTATAACATCATTTGTTGAGTGCACTATGAAGGGATTTGTATCATCGAAACTGTACGTGTTGAAGATGCTATTCTCTACATCCTCCAAGGGAGCTAATCCCATCTGGACAGGGGGAGTGCTGCTCCACTGCCTTTAACACTAACCACCCCTTCTGCTCTGAGACAAGCTGCTTAAGACGCATGTTGACCCTTGCTTGGTGACCTGGATCACCAAATTACCTCACTTGTAGATTACAGTGTGTGATGCTGACCGACGGCACACCTCATGAGACTGTGTGAAGCAGCACTGGACTAAAACATTTTTCTTTCATAAGCAATGGACACTGCACACTGTCATCAAGAAGCAGAGAAATATGTTCAGTGGCAGACTGTTGTCACAGAATTGCTCAATGCTACATCAGATTTTTAACTACCACTAACAGATATGGTGCGCTGCTGCAGACTGAATTAAATCCTGTCACACTACAGGAAAATGTACTCATTCACACGTATGGGTGGGTATAGCAGCAGTTGGAAAAGAGGCTGTGTCTGACTTGTATTGGTGGAGGCACGCGCTAGTCTTCACCCTCCGGGAGTTGGGGTATTACTAGTGATAGGGGGAGTCCTAATGTGAGGGTTGGGTAATTGGTCATGTAAATTGAGGAGAAAATGGAAAAAATGTTGTTTTTTATGTTATTCATCATGCAAATGATCAGGTTTATGGTGCATGTAAAAAGTGCTATGTAAAGCCTAGTGTTATGTTGTCTTTAGAATTAAACTACAAAATTACCCTTAATGTGTTTTTTATCATGAAAATTAATTTTACCACAACCTTAGAGGAAGTGAAAGCATCTTTATTATTTTCTAGGATAAGGGCAGTATATAGTTTTTAAAGAATTTACACAATAAAGAACCTTCACAAAATGTAATGCTTGATTGTCAATTAAAGGAACAATATGTACAAAGCTAGCATGTGAATCGTTACCGCAGTCCAATTTCTAAAACACTAGAGAGATTTGCCTCTAAATTAAGTCTATATTGTGTCAAACTTCATATTTTTTTTATTTTTGTCACTGCTGGTTGCTGCCAAGATAAAAAAAAGCCACGGCCCATCTGCTCCTCCTTTGTAACTGATAGTTATGAGGGTGTATGAAGGTGAGCACTTTTAAAAAGGCTTAAAATATCCATCCATATTAGAGCTTATGATAAAATAACTAGGTTAGGTTAGCAAACCTTAGTGCTTAATGGTTCAATAGAAAATTAGCCAGCTCGACATAAGTCTTGTAGTCCTTCTGGACTACATATAAAGAAGGATGAATATAAAGAAATATGATGAGGTTGCAGAAGGCTGCGTCTGCCTGCTATTGTATTCCGTACCTGACAACCAAGGGCAGTAGGGGGGATCAGAGGCAGATTTCTCTACTGTAACAGACAATTTAAGGATAAACATGATAGACTGTCACCAAGAGATGCTAGTGCTTAAACTTTGCATCATTTCTTAATATCCAATGGCACATCCTGATTAATTAATAAGTTATGGGTCAATTAAGGATTATTTATACATTTATTAAAACATGGTTCTTAGTGGAAACATAATGAATGAGTGTTTTTTAAAGATAGGAATGAGTGTGATATTATGATATCTAATATTGTAAAATTAAGATTTCAACATATTTTGAGGATTTAGCCTTCTTTATACAAAAGCATCTAATTATTTGTGCACCTTTGTGTGTCTTCACTGCATGAATAGAGAAAACTCGCTTCTAAACTATATAAATTCCATCTCCAAACCAATGGACAGTACAGTGGCTAACCACAAGAGCATATTTCTGAGGGAAGTCATCATCCTATTATCACCTCATAAGAACTAGAGCCAAAAATTTACTTGACAGAGCCAGTGAAATCCCATGCCACACAGCTCAATAGTAATAACAGCCATGTATAAGGCAGCATGGAGCACAGTACATATTTCAGCACTCAAATAAATCACAGATGGGCATCCAAGCAGAAGATTAATTCCCTTGAGTCTGAAAATTGAGGGGAATCTTGCTCATCTTACTGCCTAGTCTGTTCCCAAGATATCTGTACCACACAGATAGAAGTCATTACATCTAAAGCCACTGACACAGACCAAGAACATTCTTTCTGTCTGTCTCTCAGTAGGACATTTTTGGAAAAGTTTTGTGTGCAAGTTGGACACTCAAAACATGACAATTTTCAGCTATTTACATACCCACTGCTAATATGACACAGAAACAGTGGGTGTAATTCTAGTTCACCGAAACATTCTGATGGCTGTGCACTAAAAGGAACCGTTTCAATTGGGTATGCAAACATAATTTCATGCTGCTTTAGTCATCTGAATGTAATAATCAGAATACAGGCACTGCAATTAAATGGAACTGGTGGTTATTGCACATACGTATATGGCCACATAGACCTCATCTGCAAAATAAATCCGTGCATGGATCAGTGTCGGGGAGGCCACAGAAGGGGATGGGGAAGTCAGAGAGGTCGTAAAATTCTATGTTTTAATTGGAGAAGATGAATGTCATTGTCTTGTCTGTCCGCCTCAGCTTTCAAAAGACCTGGTTGATGTGGTGAGCTGCCATGGCAAGTTGAAACAAGAGAGAGAGTCATTTATTATCCTCAGCAGTTCAGCCCTCAGCTTTACTGCAGTCATGAAAGCAGGGCTGCAAGCATACTGACCAATAAATAGATAGTGTCCAATAGATTAAAATATACAAGTTACTTATATGAATGAAAAAAATCCTTATTTTTAGACTTCCTGCATTTTAAGACTTATCAAATAAGTGCAATACCAAGTCTTTTTTCCTACATCAAAATAAAAATACATCAAAATCAAAAATAAGGAAACTAATAGCTAAAGGTCATATGAATTTAACATAGGGACCTAGGAATTAACTGATTTAGTATGCACACTGTCTTTATACATTCTGTATATACAGTCCTACATACAGTCCAGCTGTAAAGTTACAGAATAAACAATTAAGTAATTATGTCTCCAACAATCAGTCGTGATCTTTAGCTAAGTGGTCAAATTGTAAATAGAGAAATATCTGGCAATTTCAAACATAGCGATGACAAATAAGTGCAGACATGTCTTTCCAGGTGCAGAAGAAAAGGTAAAGCTCAGAAACCAATGTAATGTGTAATCACTATCACTTAGTTAGTTTCTTTCCAAAGTTCAGATTTTTTGAGCAATGGTACATTAATGGTACATTAATGATACATTACATATACCACCAAATGCTGTGTAAAAAAAAAAGCATAAAAAGCAAAAAATAAAATCTCTTTCAGAAACGGTCATATTTATAACAGAAAGTGGCAAATCTAATTGCGTGTAAAAGGTTGTTTGTATACTGCTGATCTCACAGTATTTTCAGGACAACACACTCCAGAGTTTACATTTTTCTTCTACACATAGTATTTCGCAGTTCTGCGAACTGAAACAACCTAAACCATCCTAAATAAAACTGGTTTTAGCAAAAAGAAATGTTACTGCAATTATAAATAACCTCTCTCAGTGACTGCAGTGATCAAAAAGCATCTCAGAATACATACCAAACCAGACTTGAGGTAGATAAAAGTACAACACATTGAAAACCACCATGTTTTTTTACTACTTGTTTTATTATTGCTGTCAAGGAATTAAAATGTTATGTAAATAATGTAAATAAATTACATGCTATGTGATTAATTCTAAATCTAAATTAATCACATACATCACTTTTTCCTAAGAAGTATTTTTCTCTATCGGCTCAATGCTAACAAACAGACAAACTCAGCAGTAGCATTGGAGCATGTTAGCCCTAATGCTAACTGCTTTTCAAAATAAATTAATCACAGTTTTATATCAGAATTATGGGCTGGTAAGATTAGATTAGAGTAATTTCTGCTGTTTGCTTTGATGACTGGAATTGTTGCACCGGGTCAAAGTGTAACAAGGAAGGCAATTAATCAGTGTTCATGTTTTTTGTAATTAATTCATCCAAATTAACACATTCATTTGACAGGCTTACTTTTAATAGATATGACTGAATTTCTATTTATTTATTTATTTATTTATTTATTTATTTATTTATTTATTTTTGGTTTGAAGAAAATAGCATGTGTGCGCCAAACCCAAATCCTCCTTAGATGCACTCGAACACACGTCATGCAGCAGTATGAATGCTTCCACTAGCGACACCTGTATCTACCATAACCTTAGATTAACCCTCATTTATGACCAGAAAAAAAATAATCTGAGGGTTCTCAATCTTTTACACTAATTACCCTGTGTAACGTATGTGTCTGTGAAAGAGAGTCAAATTCTGAAAGGGGGACAGAATTTGGCACAACATCTGGAAGGGCATCTCACAGAACTGACAATTAGTCTGCAGTATAGTGAGACGCAGCCCACATAGATGATGATGACAGGACAAAGCAAAATTGTCTAGTGTGCTCAAAAACTAGTGCAAAACTAACCGGACTAAACGTATACTATGTTTAAAAAAAAAAAAAAAAACATGAACCTTAGGGCAGACTGTGGTCCAGGCTTTCAGGTGTGAAAACACTATGAACAGAGAAATAGCTTAGCTTGTTATAAGTTGGCAGAAAGCATATAAATATATGCTGAACACAAAGTCAGTAAATCATTCTAAAATCCCATCCCCCTAAATATTTTAAATGATTCGTCAGATACAAGATGAACTCTTGTCTCTACAGACTCAAATGTTCTTTTCTTTACACACAGGAGACAGTGACAAATCTTTCACACTCCAAAACAATAAGCACTGATGTCCGCTTCTGAAGCTGCAAAGGCATGCCTTTTCCCATTGTTTGACTTAGCAGATATGTTTTGTTTCATCACCATCAGTATCTGTTTAAGCTTGCAGCTCTAAAATGGCCTTCAAGAGCAAAACATTCATTGTCCTTAGGGAATGTACAGTAGGTACCTTCACATTGCTGTGTTTTGCAATGCGGTGTGTGTCTGTGTGTTTTGTTGTGTTTTCCATATCAGTAGGCTTAGTGGGTTTTATGATACTTAAAATGTTTATTTCATTATAAAAAAACAACCTTATTAGCTTTCCTCAGGAACACAACTTACGCGTCCTGCAACAGCAACTTAAATTCTAAATATGAAGAAGCCGAACTATTAAAATTAAAAAATGAATATTTCATGATTCTGTGTTGTGTCAGATTATTTGCACAAACAGTTAGTTTTCACATATCAATTTTTCCCAAGGCCCAACAGACTTTAGAAACACCACCGCAACCAAAAATATTTTCCTTGCGTAAGTCATTTAGTTAACATGAAGAACATGTTTAAATGCACAGAGAATGAAATACACATTAGACTGCAGCTGACCAACACTTCTCCAGCTTTATTCTGTGTAGTCTTGTTAAAACCCATTCTTCCATCACAATTGTGCTTTAAAAGGTAGGAAAGAATGACATATGATCACAAACTACAACACTAGAGGAGAATTCATTGCATGACTACTATATCTCTGTATTGCAGTTATGAACTTTTCTAAGCGTATACTTTATTGTGTTTATTACTGTTACAAATAAATTTGTAATTAGAAAAATAGAGACAAAAATTTTTTTGTAACAACTGCTCCTCTTATTACAAGGCTATACATTCAGTGTTGGAACATTGCTGTGAAGACTGAACAGCATTAAGTCAATACAGTATTAGTGAGGATGGTGAGGTCAAGTGAATACACTTCCTCTGCTGCACAGCCCAATGCATTTGGGCATTATAACCTCAATCTGATGTCCAGTTATTTCAGAGCATCCCCATAGATTTGATGATGAGAGAGATGCTTTTATTTGGTGATGAGAGAGATGCTGTTATGCGGAGATTGCACAATGTTAAACAATTACATACTTAACTAAGCAATTGGTGTACCTTAAAGTAGAACAATTCACTAATTAGATTATTTTAACATAATGTGTATTTAGATTTTTCCCCCAAAAATGGTTCTACATCAACTTCACCAAATAGTATCATGCCAGACAATCATCACAATGGCACAATGGCAGAGGGTCATCTTCAGTGACAGAAGTCTTTAAGACTTCAGTCTTGGTGAAACCATTTATGGAGGCACTGTGGTTAGTGCCAAGTTAAATTATTTGTTGTCAAACATCCAGGTGGTCAACCTCTACTGCAAAATTTGCATCTGAATCTGAATTAAGGTATTTAAGCTGCATGGGATGGATTATTGCAGAAATCTCTACAATTACATGCTGATTTGCAATATCTGACATGTTGCATTAGCACCCAGTGACTTGCTTGCAGATTTGATCAAGGCCACAAATGTTGTACACGAATAGAGAAAATATTTCCAGTTCCACTGACATTCCTGTATCTGATTAGGAAGAGCAACCTGAAGCCCAAACACATATTTAAAGCTGGCCAATGCAAACACTTTAATGATAGGCTCTAGATATATAGGGTGAAAGAACATTGTGGCAATTGTAGGCCAAGTTTAATCCATTTACACTGAAAAAACAATATATAGATAAATGTATTGATACCTGCTCCTTCTCTGTAGACAGTACTAGTCTAGCAGCTCGTCAACAGAGGCCTAACAATGGCATAACAGCTAGCTTCTCTCATACAAAACGTCAGATTATTTACTTTAGTAATAATAATAATTCAGAATAAAGTAGAAAAATACTTCCATACAACCGACAATCACAACTTTCACCAACGCGTTACTGTGTGTGCTGCACAGATAGGAGAGAGAAAGTGGATAATTTACCATCTTATAATTTTTTTTATGCATTTAAAAATGCATATGTATTTTTTCAGCCTAGCATTACCCATAATACCAAAGGTCATGTACATCCAGAGAGCTCCAGAGAGTCCTATTCTATTAACTAAACTTCCCTATACTGACAAGACCATCTGTATGTGCGCATACGCATATCAGTGTCAGAGAGAAACATTTACGGGGTTATATTTGATTGGCTATACATTGCTGTCAGTCAATGTTAGCCTTTTATTCACCTGTGCCTGTAGGGGGCGGGGCGAGAATGAAAGGAGACACATATGTGTTTCTTATTGTAAATTCAGAAGCTTTTTGTTGTCGATCGGAGACCCTGTACAGTCTACTAATTCGACAAAAAGCGATTGACAGTAAACTTCCTCTCAGAATAAAGTTAAATCTGGTTGTACAGATGGAGTTAGCAGAATGGTCCAGCCTGAGCACATGAGGCCGTTTCAGCTAGAGTATACTCTCCTGGCGAACATTACCAGCAGAATTGGGTCACCAGTTCATATTCATCACACATACAAAAAAAAAATAATGCATTTAAAATAAAGAGTGTTGTCCTTCAGGTTATATAAAACGAATGCAACTATAGAACACATGTAAATTTGATTGTTCGGGTCTATATTCTCAGTATTCGATATGGTATTGCAAGTACCGTTGCTTGTATCTATTTCTTTCGTTAGTAGTAGTTCAGAACGCAATACAAATTTGCTGGAAAAAACTCAAAATAGTATTTTAAACAGTGTTTTAATGTAAAAAAATGTGGACCTACTACATTCAAGCTTTCTAACCTATTCATAAACTTCTAGAGACGGCCCTGGTTTCTCATGCAACAAATTAATAAATAAGATTTAGCTGATTTAATACAGACAGTCCGTAATGCAACCTAGCAGAAAATACGTGCATAACAAGTTACCATTATGTGTGAATTAAAGCAGATCGGTAAAAAGGAACAGGCTCAAATTAAACTATAACTATGAAAGACATTAATCTACAGGGAGTTATTGCCGTTGTTTTTGGGAATGTTCTTTTTTACTTTGTCTAAATATTTATTAGATGATGATCAACTACGCTTAGATTTACATAAATATTTGAAAACTACTTTAACTTAAAGTATATGACAATAAGTTAGTATTGCAAGAATATAATACGAAATTATAATGACAGTTTTACATGTACTGCCTCATGCTTTGCAAAATCCGACACGTTTGTTATTGATAGTGTCTCAAATGTGTCGTATTTTTACAATGGTCTTAGCGACATGACGTACGGAACACGTGCTGAAAGTATGCCAACTTTAAGCGCTACATGCCTGTACATAAAAAGACGTTGGAAATCGTGTATTGATGCAACACCAAAGTGCACATGAACACCATAGGTCTGACGTGAGAGTTTAAACATTGAATTAATTTGTTCTTAGTTTATTTATAACTTTAAAATCCCCATCGTTAGTGCACATTTACAGTCTAGGAGCATAGGGAATAACCGCTTCAGTTAAATAATACAGTAAGGTAAACATGTTTCTATGTATATTTATTTTCTGATCAATTCACTCAATTATATTAGTTTGGTTTAATCTGAATTTTACCTGCAGTTCAACATTTAAAACATAGAGGCCGCTAATTTTCCTTTACAAAACTCACTGACCCGCAGGTTCCATGGTGGCAACACATACTTTATGTTTAAAAACACAAATATAAAATAATTATCAAACAATAATTATCATAAAAATAATTATTTACTTGAGAAAACCTAAAGCATGGCATACTCTACATCCAGTGCCAATATATCGAATGTACTAGATTATTGTGTGTAGCACTCTAGCCTCACAAAATATAAATATAGATAATATATATATATAAATATATATATATATTAAATATAGTCTAAATTTTGTTTTATTTAAGTCCAGCCATAAAATAATTTCGTTTACATGAAACAAATAATAACCTTGTTTAAATTCAAGGGATTTTTGTTGATGTAACTATTTAAATAGAACCATTTAATAAAAGACGTTTCCCTTTTATTGGCAGTGCTAAATTAATAATTGTATTATTTGCTAAAAAACGGCTACAAATTAGCCTTCTTAATCTTCTTATTAAAATGGACTGATTAGTTATTTACCCAAATAAATACCCTAGTGTAAAGCTAACAATGCTTCCGGTTAGACATTCTTTTGGACTAAAGCATGTAAGATTATGTGCGTGTTTGATATGCCATGAGGATAATTGGTCAGTGTATTTTTTTTTTTGCGAATATATTTTAAACCTAATATATTTTTTTGTGGTATATTAATGAAAAAAATATATGGTGTTTCAGTTTTCGACTGTCCGTGTGTTTTCATGTAAGAGGCGGAGTCAACAAAGAGTTAAAACTCGTTGATCTTTTTGAGATCTAGCATGCTTTTTGTAAATTTTCAGAAATTTGTTCTAAAATTGTACGAAAAGATTGGTAACGTAACCTGGAACATTATATGGTCAAGTCTTCATGCCCAAGTCACGTATATTTCTAAGAAGACACGGAGGGCCAGGAAAGACTTCCTGACTTCAATTAATTTCTTACACTGAGCGGAAGTTTTTTTTCACAACAGGGTGAATGTCATTTAAAATTATGTAATTCCTTCCTCAGTAACACGAATGTGTATATTGAGAGAAAGCGTGTTAATTCAAAATTGCGTTCCTTCCTCCCTAAAGCCTCTGGTTACCTCTTACACCGCCCTTACATCTCACACGCCCCCATAGGAAAAACAACAGGAAAAATTTGCAGTTCACGACAGTAACAAAATACTTAAATGAGTCATGTGACGTTTAAGTCTATAGATAACCCATAGCTATTTTATTTAACTACAAAAATAAACCAAGGGGTGTAAGCTTCAAAACACCATGTAATTGAGTGGTACTATATACAATTCTTACTTTACTTAATGAATAATCTCCATGAAACCCTCCATTAAAATAAATTAATTAGATGCAAATAACCTTAAAAGAACATATTTTCGTTTTTTTTCTAACCGTAATTGAAAACCTTCCGTTTCAGAATAACCCTAATAATATCTCCCAGTTCTTTTAAATCCAAAATAAATAACATTTCCCAGCTATGTCTAATCATGAAAAAGTTATATTCAACACTAAGAGAAAGTATCTCCCAGTTTTTCCAACCAACAAAAAAACCTGAATTGACAGCGCAGCCAGCAAACTGGTATCTACATCTCTAACTACGCAAAGACATTAGAAACTTGTGCTAAAAAACATATTATGAAAGTAATGTATAAACGTCCAGCTTATAAACAATGCTCAAAAACTGAAATGTATTTCAGGGCATTAACCTGTGCTTAACATTTTATTATAACGCGGCATTTAAAGAATGGCATATTGGTAAACATATGAAATACTTTTAACATATGAAAGTATTATTTTTTTTTATTATTAGACTAGATTAAATTTGGCTACAAATAACAACGTATAATAATAATAATAATAATAATAATAATAATAATAATAATAATAATAATAATAATAATAATAATAATAATAACTACTACTAATAATAATAATAACTGGCATGATTTAAACACGTAAAATAAATGTAAAATTCAATTGTGTTATATAAAATATTTAATAAATGTGCTAACTATTTAGACAACAGAAAACAGAAAGAGTATTTGATTACTACAATAAATATTTAGAAACTGTCAGAAAATATTTCAATGAAATGTGTTTTTTGCCATGTAAATTCCAGCGCTGAATACATAATACAGTAATTTAATTTAAATTACTTTTGGTCCTTTTTTACTTCAACATGACTGAAATATGTCCATGCAATGCTTACTACGCAGTTACTTTGTGTTTTTCTTATTTATTTGTGTAAACGGGGCATAATTCGTTTGCATCGAACAATCCTAATAATAATAATAATAATAATAATAATAATAATAATAATAATAATAATAATAATTCTTTGACTAGTCGACTACGTAGTACAAGACAAAGACAAAGTTGGATATAAGCTATTTGAAAAAAAAATCTAGAAAATACAAATCACCACCCTAAAAACATTTACATATTTACAATAACATCATTCACAATAGCAACTTTTCGGTCCTTTATTGCCATTATTGCTTGTGGGTAAAACAAACATTAAAATACCAATCTTTAAATATACTGTAATTCAGCAAAACCTGATCTGTTAAGGGCATATCAAAAACACAACCATTTTATGTTTGTCCGTATTAACGCATGTTTTATTGCTGTTGTTCCTATTTTCCTGTTTTTTAAGGCCTGTACATTTTAACCACAAAAAAAATATTACTTTAGAAAGCCTACTCCTTTAGCTGTGCAAGCAAAAAAAAAAGTATTTTATCTGTGGATTTAATACAAAATATCCGACCGAACAATTCGATGCAGTTTGGTCTACTCCTACAAATCTGCTAGTACTGCCATACATCATAAGCCTAGAACAAAGAAAGGCACAGGTTAATGTGACACCAGCAAGTTGTGGGAAATGATGCAGTCGGCACAAGTGGAACACAAGCACGTGCATCCAACGGGTTTACTACCAACACCCGCATTTTATGTTTACACCAGGTAACGCTTCAAATACTAACTTAGCAGCAAATGCTAACTGTGTCCAAATACATTAGCTGCTGTCCAAACGTGAGTATCAGTATTTATAAAAAAAATAATTTAAAAAGAACATGTGAAGTAATTAAAATAATTTAAAACAATAAGAAAGAAATTGGAAAAAATAATAGATATTAATTAGCCTAATCTCTTTAAGTATATAAAAAAAATACAGGCAAGATTTGTTAAGCATTTTTTCCATACTGGTGGGCAAATAGAAGTCTACAATAACAGTCCTGATATACCAACATCGAAGAAGCTGTGGGAGAAACAGTATCCGACGGTGGTCTCCCAAAACAATCCCGAGAAACCAGAATCAGAGGCGTTCATTAAACTCCTGTCGATATCCGATATTGGACCGCCTCTCTGGCTCTTGTCCAGTATAAACAACGATAGCATCACATAAGGCGCCAAACGCTGCTAAGCACCATTAAACATGGTAGAGCACATGAGAGGAAAGCAAAATAGCCCTATCGCCCACTCACCCACGCGTTTTTCCACACGCCATATTGCATTCAACTGTTTTTTGTTGCTGAAAAAGAAAAGGCACCCTGAATTTTAACTGCTCTTTTGCAGCTAATTGTGGTTGTAGTAAGTTACACTGGGATACCACCAAGCCGGGGGCAGTGGTAATTCCGGACTTGATAATATCCAGCAAAGCAGAACGCATAAGTTCAAAATGTCTACAAGAGTCTACATGAGTTGCTCTTGCTTATAATCGAACACAAAAATGACGTGGACTACAAAAGTGTACTTATACCATGCCTTTATTCAGCATATTTACAAATGAATTTATAAAAATATATAACTAAAGAATTTTTAATATTTAACATTTACAATTAATTACTTTGTTCACATATTTGAGTGTGATTAACGTATTGCAGTATTTTATTCATTTTTGCAAAGAATTTGCTGAGGAGATATAACCATTAACATTGCCAAGTTATGCAGACTCTCAACAGGGGCAAACATCGTATTGCATTCGCAATGCAGTCATTTTCATAAATAGCGGAACAAAAGACAAACCAACCAGCACAGCGCGACATAAGAGCAACATTACATTCATTTTGTTTCTGGAGAAAAAAGTACTGCAGATGAGAAGCTTTGCTGGGGTTCAGGGAACTGGGTCACAGATGGCTGGGCCAGAGTGTGACCAGGGCAGGGCGCTGTGAGGAAGATGAGCGTTTTAACTTACAGTCTGAGTTCTTGAAATGCGCTCAGATAAATGCGCTGCTAGCTTTAGGAGACTGAGCTGTGTGCTTCCGGGGCTATGAGGATGAGGTAGGAAGACTGAGTCCGTGGATGCTGTTCAGAGCCTCGTGTTTGCTTAGAGGACTCGGTGGTTTTCGGTCTCCTGGGAAGTATATAGAGAAGACATATTAAGAGAACAAGCAAGTTGTAATTATATTTCTGCAGCAACTGCATATAACCTTCCTTTAGAGAGATTATGAGTCAAATGAAACCATGTGCCTGTTGTAAAAATGGCCAGGGAATTAAGAAATGTGTGTATAAAAAATAAATATCCTCAATGCCGCAAAAATGAAAAATCAAAATACAAATCAAAAGTAGTTTTAGTTTTTATCAGCTCCATTCAGAATTTGTGAAGAAAAACTGACTCAAATTGTGCAAAAAAAGTAAAAAAAATGCAAAAGGAAGATATAAAGAAGCGTTTTACGTGACAGCAACACACACACATATACACATATACACACACATATATATATATATATATATATATATATATATATATATATATATATATATATATATATATATATATATATATATATATATATGACGGTCTTATTTTAGGCACTTCTATTTGAGAAAGTTTATTCAATGTCTTACTAAGTATTTAACGTGCTGATTTACTTAATTGTGGAAGGCTTTATGCCCAATCCATCAAACAAGCAAAAAGTAATTAATCATCAATAAAACCCTTTTAGTCATACACAATAATATTTTTATAATGTCACTCTCAGTTAGTTCATATGACATAAGCCAAAGCGCAAGCTGACCTGACATGAACTTTTCCACTCCTCACCAAATCTTGTGCAAGCAGCATAAAGCTTTTCTAAGTAACAGTTATGTTTACTGTTTCAATCGAGCATCGCTGTCTCCAGACACCTTTACACGCAAGCAAAACATATGTAAAGGTGTAGTAAAGGTTTACTATTCTCTCATATAAAAAGAACAATTAGCAACATAGTAGTAATTAATGATAAATACATAACTATTAATACAAATTTAAAACAAAATAAATTTGCATAATAGCGACAAATATTGTCTGCTGTAATAATGTGATGTAAATTTCAGCTAAAACCAGTAACAAACATTGTTGAAGTATCAGATAAAAATAAGCCCGTTTGCATGAGGGGACTGGTGCTGCCACGTCCAAGCTTACACACACTTTTATGAATTTTGGAAAAAAAAAAAAATAAATAAAATAAAATAAAAAATAATAATAATAATAATAATAATAATAATATTTTGACGTGGAATTCACAAGAGGAAAGTAAATAGAACAACACTGCGGTATAGTCAATACAAAGTGTGTGTTTATCAAATAAGATGGTGCCTACCTTCTCGTGCAGCGTGTTTGAAGGGCATGGAAGAATGAATGTCTCCCGAGTGGATGGCCATCCCACTGCTTGGGTGGGAAAGACTTGCCCCTTGCGCCTGCCAGTGGGGCCCAGGGCTCACATAGCTACCTGCTGCGCCACTATAAACCCCATACTGGTTCGAAGGTGAATAGGCGCATGGCGGAACGTAACTAGATAGAGTGGATGAAGGCTAAGAAAACAGAGAGAAACACAGACATATTTTCAATGATTCTAAGACAAACCATTCTAAACCTGAAAAGTGTCATGGTTAAAATGGTTAATATTCAGTCTAATTACACTGTATTTGTAAAACTTTATTACCTGAGGGTACTTTATGTCCGAGTCAATAGACGATTTGTCTAACCCGTTCACTCCGTGCGTGGAGGAAAATGTGGCTCTATTCACACTACCCCAGTCCTCCATTTTTGGTGCGTATCCTTCAGCGCCAGCAATAGCTGGGTAAAAAAACATACATTTAAACATTTTAAACAGGACACTTTAATGTGTTTCAAATGAAAGAAAGCCACAAAAAAATTTAAATTTGTAAAAATCGAAATTATAACGAATACAATGTTTTAGAACATTATTAATTAATATTAAAGAGCACCTCTTTCTCTTTCTCTCTCTTTCTCTCTCTCTCTCTCTCTCTCTCTCTCTCTATATATATATATATATATATATATATATATATATATATATATATATATATATATATATATATATATATAAACTTTATAAATTGTATTTTACTTAAAATGCAATGTAAGTGTAAAGTTCTTACATAAGTTTCTTTACCAGTTTTCTTTTCCAAAAATAGACGCTTATCTAAATTATCGAAATACAAGTAAAGACTTGCAGGCTAGTTCCTGCTTGTTTTTGTTGTTTGTGGAAGAGTGGCCTAGAAACTGAGGCCTACACGACCGTGTTATTGCGCTAGATAAATGAAAAATAAAATTATAAACAAATATTTTCCACTTTTTTCTACTGATGTATTTCTACGATATATACTTTACAAAATATATTTTATACATTTCTGTATGCTATTTTAAAGTTATAGTTTAGTAGGCCCCACATATAGAGTAGTTCTGCAGTCAATTATGCAACAGATTATTGTCTAAAAAGTATAATGCCAACTGTTCTCACCTGAGGGGTCCATGAAAGCTCGGATGCCAAGTATATTGCTGACCGTGTGTGCTGAAGGCCAGCCGCGGGATAAACTCACATGGCCGCCGGTGACTGGGACACCGGGGGTGCTGCACATTTTGGTCCCGGAAGGGGACATTGCATTGGGGTAAGAGTACGGGTATAAATGGTTGTAAGAAAGACTCGGCTGTGGCGGTGCTTGCTTGCCACTTTCGTACTGGCTGGGCTGAGAGAGATTTCCAATTTTGTTCCGTAAAATCCGACTGATGGAGCTGACCGAGGGCACGTTGTATTTGTCACATACTCCATCTGCTAGAAGTCGGTCCCGAATCTCCCAAGCGAAAATCCCTGGATCTCCTTGTTTGTATTCCCGTATGCTTTTCACCACGTTGGGCGTTGTAACTCGCGGTTTACTCCCTCCAATAGCGCCGGGTAATATCGACCCGGTTTCATTGTATCTCGCAAGGATCTTGCTCACGCAGCCATGGGAAACGCGAAGCTGTCTACTGATGTCACAAGGTCGGATCCCAAGCTGGGCTAACTCCACTATTCTCAGCCGTATAGCGTTGGGCAGAGGTCGTCCGTTCACAAAAACCCCTCCTAACTGGTTCACCTCCCCGTAAGTTTGCTCTGGAGGAAAAGAACACAGAAAAGCTGGATTGCAGTGGATAAAACACCGTTTGAAACTCGAATCCGCTAATCAGCACTTCAGATTACGAGCTAAAATAAAATGGCGATGCTAAGCACACTTTACAAAAGCTATAAGCCTAGGTGTGACTTTTTTTTACCTTTATGTAATGCGTTCCAACATCATACGTGCACATTTTAACCTACATGTGTGCAACTTCATTGGTCTTTTGCTTGCTACAAGCATGCACAGTGTACGTGCTTTAGTATGCAAGAGCAACTAGTTAATGGTACTTGCATGTGCACGACTGTCCAAGAATAGAATACTTTGACTTCTAGCGTTATACATGCATGTTAAATCTAACGCAATCAGCTTCTTCCAACTCCCTGACACTGAAGCATGCATGATGTGGACGACGGCTCACCCATTTGTCCGTGGTTTCGTGATGCTTTCCTTGAAACCCTTTCTCCTTCAATGGCTGAACGCGCTGCCTCCGTTGCATGCAATGTGCAGCGCTCGAAAAGTGGGTTAAAATATCCCCAGATCGTCGATCTGCTTCTCTAGAAGAAAAAATGCCAAAGTTTCCTTGAACGAAGCGGTCAGACAGCTTTTCATTCGTTAAATGCGATTCCCACAGGCTGAGGTTTGCTCGGATTAATTTGAGGCGTCCTCCACGTCAATATCTCCAGTTACGCTACGAGCTGTGCGCTCATTTCATTGGTCCTCGCGTGTTCCGATAGGCTGCCCCGCTAAGGAGCCATCCGGTATGCGTAATTTAACCTTTTAAACGGACTAATTCAGATTAAAGGGAGTGAACGTGAACATGGACCTAACATCTGCCACATAACGCAAGATCAATCATTATGAAATCATCACACCTGAAAGTGGCACGGCGGTCTGTGGTAAAGAAGCTTGTAGTCTACGACAGAAAGGCATTACACATGCATAAGAGAACTGATAGAACCATGAACAATACATCTGCCCAGAGTTGTCATTGTTATATTAGAATTAGAATAATTAATTTATACAGTTCCTTGTGAACATACCGTTTTAATAATTTGATATATATTTAATAAAATACATGCATTTGCTTAAACTACTACGCAAATGTATTTATTAATAGTATTTTAATTTAGCCTGCAGAAAATTACAATTATATGCAAAGTTGTTCATCTTGGTTTATTTGTTAAGCATTTACACTACAAATTCGTGTTTGCATATTTTTAAAGACAAAGGTAACATGTTTCACGCAATAGATGTCATGTTCCCAAATAAACACATCTTGGAAATTGCATACTTTCTCTGTTCCTATAAAGTGCAAAGGCTCTCTTGGACAGGCCTAATGCAATCGACACCTTTGCCGTTAGGAGCACTAAACCTGTATAAGGTATTGCCTAAATTCCAAGAGGCTACATTATCACAGCATGTTCTCTGCGTTTCCTGAGGATGGAAAGAAGGTATAGTTTATTAGCTCGCAAAATGTCACTTGTAAAAGTTAACAGTCGACCCATTGGTAATAAGGAGCAGTGTCACTATCCTACGTGACTGTAGCTAACAAGAAATCTTTCACACATGGAAAACATCAGGTCAACGCTTCAAAACGCGAGTCTAATACATGGGAATAGCATAAATAAAACAATGTTAGTCACAGTGGTAAAATTGGAAGCCTACTATAGGTTTAAACAATCTTTCACTTGAGCCAGATTTTATCGTCCTATATATTCTTGTATACATAATCCTGTGATCCAGTATCAATTTGTCTGCTCTAAACGCTCAAAATGAATGGGAACTAAAAGGTAGCTGTAACTTTGGCCATCCAGTGTGACAGGCAACCGAAAACGTGTGTGACTAGAATTGCTAGAGCGACATCAGTCTCCCTCGTCTGGGTGAAATGGGAATTGCACTTCGGTCCAAATCCATGGATTCACCGTGAAGACATGGAGATAAAGGACCACTAATATACTGTGAAAAAATAGATACACAGCGATCGAGCAGACAGCCTGAAGCCTGACTGGTGCAGATGTTCGGGTAAGCCTCTAAATTCCATATATAAAGTCTATATTAACTTTTATAAACGAATACGGGAAAGTACTCGGCTGGGGGAAGGCTAGATAATCTCTTAGTACTGTACCGCACAGAAATATGCGTATTACGCTCTCTATTATTAGGTGGCTTAAAAAGAAACGGTTTCATACAGTAAAGGGCAAGAAAACACTAAAGAAAATTCTGTTTCTTGATAAACAGCCGATGTTATGATAATAAAGTTGAACTAATGACATATGTAAGAAAAAAAACAAGACAGGACAAAGCAAATATGTACGTTTACACCTTGGAGGATTAAAAATATTTTTGACTAAACATGTAACAGACTTAACGGAATCTGCTGTGCTATATATAAATAATAATAATATATTTAAAAACATTTTTGTGCTTTTGGCCGCTTTTGAGTTTTGGAAGGTTTCTTCCTCTCGAACTGAGGGAGTTTTTTTTTTCTTGCCATTGTCGGCTTTGGCTTGCTCAAATGAGCTCGAACCGGGTTCAGTAAATCTGCCTTATGACAACTTTCGATTTAATTTGCGTGGAAATAATCTAGATTTATTGTGTAAAAGCCTATTTACATATATATTTAGAATATATATTGCATACCGACATGTGGAGTAAAGTACATAATTACATAATTTAACATTTTTAAAAATCGACTACTGAACCAAAGCTTATATATATATATATATATATATATATATATATATATATATATATATATATATATATATATATATATATATATACTGAACCAAAGCTGAGATATATATATCTCAGCTTTGGTTCAGTTGTCCATTTAAACAAAAAATAAATTATGTACTTTTTGTTTCCTATCATCGCAAGCCTTTAAGAGCCGAAATCACATTACTCTCAACACATTTTTCATATTGTTTACATTTGTTATAACATTTAAAATGTAATTGAAGTTACATTAAAAGTTATGGCCTTTTTCTACCAGCCTGAGTCATCTCAATAATATCCTGCTTGCCTGGATCATATAACAGTTCTCTTTCCAATGTTTTAGCGACTGACCTTTGCTCAAGAGAGTACTTTATCTCAACTTAAAGGGAACACATTTAATAGACGCGGGACTTGTGTCCCAGTGGATCGCATCGTGATCGGACTGAAAAGCCAAGAGATGATGGTGATACGGTTACACCTGCACAAATGCAGCAATGGACTGGAAACGTGGTTTAATAGAGTTTGAAATTTTGAAATAGCCATAGGTTTTGTATCGTTTGACGACTGTTCTAAATAAATAATAATTAATCATTAATCATTTACGGTACGTGAGGCAATCTTGTAACAGTTTATCACAAACCGTGAATATCTGTCTGTTGTTCGGAGATACTTTGTTAGAGGACAGTGTAAAGACTCTAAAGTATGTTATCTGTGTACGTTTTCATGCGGCTTTACTTTGTTTTAAAGGAGACAGTAACCGAATCATAAATTTATATATGGAAACCGTTCCGCCATCAGCGATCAATGGAGCTGAGCAATTACCCAGGTGTATGTTTCATGTCTTACTGTCTGCTGTTAATATCGACACGAGCAGACATATTCACAAACGCTCACAAACGCGCGCACACAGCTACCGATGAGAATATTTTGGTTGGGTGGATAAAATCACAGAGCACACACAAAACAAACAAACAAAACTATTTCAAGAGCTTACATAAAACATAATCAACAAAATGCCGTAATGTGTTAAGATTTTTTTACATTACTGAGGTAAACGTGTTCGTTGCAGATGAATATAGAATATTTTCTATGTGATGTGGGTTCACTTTTCCTATTTCTCCTGATGGTCCACTGTGTTTTATTGAAGACCCGTTATGCCTGCGGTTTTGATTTAGTGTTTGTGAGTTGTGTGATCTCACTGCCCTGTATGGGAATTGTTAGGCCAAGCCGGGTGGATCGCGTGCTTTAAACTGCCTATAGGATCAACGTGTGGAACATAAAACCAAATGTTACCTGCAAAACATACAATAGCATCCCCTCATCTTAAAGGTGCTTTCGTATACAATTATTTTAGCTGCTATTATGGTGACGATTGAAGTGTTAGCTTTAGCAATATCAACAACAACAAATGGGGCATCCTTTAAATTCCTTTTCAAGCTTGCCAAAAGCTCGTCAGCACTAGTAAACGAATGCACTCAAAGAAACGATATTTACATTCTTTATTAAACAAAGTTGACTATCCCTAACCAATATTCAATCACTATGGCATTTTTAAATTTACGTAATATATTGATAAAATTAAGTAATTGGATGACACTTAAAGGTGGTTAATGTTTAAAGCCCATTTTCTCTGCATTTAAAGGGAGGCTGGCAGCTTGTTAAGCAGTTAATTGCTTATGATCTTTAAACAATATCTATCCAATGGAAAACTGGAAGGGCAGTAGACGAAAATAATTATTTTTGCCTGAGAGTGGTTATTGATGACGACATTGGTTACATTATTAAAATTAATAGACTGTGAGCACTATCTTAGGGCTGTGAGTACTATCTTAGAACCATTGCTTCATTACAAGGACAGTCTATCAATTGTGCATATGCAGGCATTTGTGTTTGGCACAGAAGACAAAAGGCAATAAACTGCAGTCTGGCTAGTGTCCACATGTGTTCACAGTGTATCATTTAACTTCCAGTGTGCTAGTAGAAATGAACAGATGAATATTTTGTACATAAACTGTTGTTGTCTTCTTCCAGTCACAGCTTAAGCAAGGTTTTCTTTACGTTTTCTTTCTAGAGTTTTGCGATCTGCCACCATATTAAATGTATTGTAAAATGTACACTGGAGAGATTAGACTGAGCAAAGCAAACTAATGGTAAGTAAGCCAGCATAACATACAGACAAGTGGTTAGGCCAGGTGACAGTTTAAAAAGCTTAGGCATCAGCTCATCAGCATCGTTTCATCACTTTAAATTTGCTTCTGCATAATGTACACAAGCCTAATATCTGCCCTTTATAAAAATAACCAAAAAAGCTATTATTTCTAAAAATAAGTATCGGATGGCAGATAAATAGAAAAAGATGGTTTAGGTGATTGGTATTGGGGATAAATGGTCTTTATATTCATCTACTAAGAGAAAGATAAAAAAAAGATTGTTATTAGAGGCAGACTGTTGTGTGGTAGAATTATGCATTTTTTTTTTACATTTGTTTTAAAGTAAGCATCAATATTTTTTTTATGTTGCAAATTTTATCACTATGTAGCATCCATACATAAATTATTTGTAGCTATATGTTCATTTAAAACGTAATTTTAAATATACTAGTTTCTTCAGTGTTATGTTTACATTTTTTGTACACAATTTCAGCTTTTTTAGCCAGCTTGTGCTACTGCTACCCCCACCACCCCTATTACCTATTATCTTCTCTGTACTTTTGTTTTGTGTAATATATTTTATTTTGACTGCTGTAATTATCACATTTTATTTAAATATTACATTAAAGCTGTGAACTTAAAATAAGTTTTATGATCTATATATATTTAAATTAGCTTGTAAAGGTTTTGTATACTAAATAACAAGCACAACAAAACACTAAAATGTGTCATCATCTGTGGATATATCTACGAGCAGTTTTAAAAGCATATTTGTACTGTGTTTTGAGCTTTTATTTTAAGGTAACACTTTTGTATATAGATACATAACCACAAATTATGAATCAAGAAAATATTGTTTCAAACACACACATTGGTGGAATCAAGAAGAGTTGAGGTTAATTGAGCCAGAAAAAAGACAAAACAAAATATTAGACAGAGTGCAGAAAATACAAACAGCTGTTATAGCTATGTGATCATAAGATAAGTTTTTTTGTCAAATGCAGATATAATGTTGTTGGAAAGTGACATGAATTTATAGTGACAACAAATTAGCTATCTAACACTTGGTCTTTGTTTACATTGTAGTAGAATGATTGTACCCTTTTTGAATTATTGTAATAAGGCCAGTAGCAGTTTTTGTGGATATAGTTGACAGTTTGTAGTCAAGTTAATAGTGCTAATGCAAAAAAAAAAAATGTAAGAAGAAAGATATTGGAGCCTTGTGGTATGCATGCCAACTCGATGCCACACACACACACACTTATTTTTTATATTCTCACATTTTTTGCTTCTTCTGCGCAAAGCTTCCTTTAAAATGGATCACATACAGTTTGTTTGTTAGTACCCTGTAATGAGGTTGAAATTGTGGCCAAGCTTTACAATGATAACCGGTTGTTCATTGACTCTTTTTTTTTTTTTTTTTTTTAGAAGTTATGATGTATACAATACAAAAATACAGGCATAACATGCCTAGTGCAAAACTGGACAAGCCAGCTTGACGGTTATGCCACTACTCAATAGAAAGTCTTGAGATAATTCAAAGCACCATTGTCTCACACAATTACAAATCCATGATAGTCATGTGAAGATTGTATCCTTCTTTAGAACAGATCATAGTTTTATGGCCCACAGCCATGATATACTGCATCAAAATCAACATATAAATATATTGGAAAGATGCAAGCAAAGGTTTGATGTTAAATGTACCATCATATAGTAACATGAGGAGTTAGATTTGTTCAATATATTAGTGATAGCAGAGTCCAGTTCATTTAAATGACTATTGATGAAAATGATAATGAAATAATTTACCACATAGCCCAGATGCAGACTATTAGCTGAGTCATTTTTAATTTAAGTTTTCTTCTGTAGTTTTGATGCTAGAGATCTATGATCAAAGGTCTATGTTGCTAACAAACTCTGGATTTAGACATCTTTATCTTCAGTATATGTCCAAAATGTCTCTTAATTCATGTGTATTGCAACCAGTATAGTGAGATAGTAAGATGAAGTGACTTATTTAGATTTTTGATAATTGTATAAACCCCACTTTTTAAAGATTCCTTTTTTTGAAGGACCTTTTAACATCTTAATTTTTCAATGCAATCTTTTAGTAGATTTTGAAGCAAATAGAGATTTTGTTAAAAGTCAGTACATTTCTCTACAAACCCACACAACTCAACTTTCTAAATTATTTTTTTTAACAAATCAGATCAGATCAAATGAGATCAATACATTTACTATGTAACTATTAAATGTATTTGCCTTTTCTCCCAAGTCAAAAACAGCATTTTAATATGTTGGCAGAAGTTGCCAATGACTATGATTCTTACGAACAGTGTACAAGTAAAGAATCATCTCATTATTTAAGTTCAGTACAGCCCTTTCTTATATGCACAGACATCACCACTAGAAGGTGCTGAAGCTGACACGAGATAAGAGAAAGAACACACATCTCTTATTCTTAGACTGAAACAGATCCTATGATGTCATGCATCATATGGTTCCCAGGCATTTTGGAAGCAAACAGCAGAAGTATACATCCAACATCATAAGTCACATCTGATTTTGTTTTTTTTCTGCATGGCAATCATTTTTTTATACCAGACCCACACTGAATTTGTGTAGCCAAGAAGCATCATCTTACCAATTAACATTTCAAGCTAATATCATTTAGTACTTATTTCAAGTTTTTTTTTTTTATCATGCTGATAGTGTATTCGCAAAAATCATATTTTTTGTCTGTTGGGGTAATTACAAGAAGTGATCAAAAGGAATGTTTTAAATATTCATTTTTGATTTGGTGTTCCAACATTCTCTCTGAACAGAATAAAACACGTATAAACTCTCACACATTTTTAACTACCTATTAATCTTTTTGCAAGTATTAACATGTTTTTCCAAGTGTAATCTTGGACTACTTCACCTGGTGCTAACTGCTAAAGTCTTTCTTTAATCAATATACTTTGTATTACAAATGTCTTAAAGATTAAGCCTTTTGATGCATGCAATTAAAATATCTAAAATTCAAGTGCATTTTACTCAATTAAACTTTATTCAGTTGTCTCTACTCAGCAGAAGTAAAGTAACACTTTTACTTCCTAACCTTCCAGTTAGCCCACTGTCGTTCTAGTTATAGTAACATTCGGACCAAATGTGTTACTCGCTTGTAACATAAATATATAATTACAGTTATACCGTTACTACACAAAAAGAAGAGTATATTTTATGTGTAATTTTCTTTTGATTTGAGAACAGTTAATGTCTTGGTATTGGTATTTTGAAAATGGCCAGTGAAGTTTTGGCAGGATGTCTGGATGGAGGGATGTGTGTTATCCGTATGGACATCATGAAGTTTTAGTTGCTTCACTGTAGAATTCAAGGTCCACTGTGGGGAGAGGCAGTGTGATATCATTTTCCGCCAACCCAAAATCAAGGTCTTAGACATGCCTTTTTTATGTCAGGCATAGGGGTAGTGTATGCTTGTGACAGCTTAGCCTTTCAAGATTAATGAGCTTATGAAAACCTTGTGTCTTCTTGCAGAAGCCAAATTCTGTATCTGTCAGTGTGACCAGGATAACAGTCCATTCCTGACACTGAAATTCAACAGAAAAATTGAGCATTGATGTCACAACATTCATGTACTCCCTGTAAAATACAGCAGTGGTGGAAAAATATAACTACTTTTTTCTCACAACATTCAAATTTCTTTACACATAAATAGTAATAAACAGCAACATTACCAAGGCAATTACAGCTCTTTACACTTAACTATGTAAAAGAAATTGCTAGGTTAATTTTGCCACATGAGACTGTGTTTGATTTATTGCTTCAATAAATTTTTCCTGAAGCTGGGAATTGTGCAGTGTTTGATTAACAGAAGTATACAAATAAAAAATGATGTGATTTATTAATGCACCAGTACTGTTGAGTGCTCACGGCTGAGTTGGCATGGCACATAGCTTGACAGAGCTGTTCATCCATGAAGATAGACATGAACAGGAATGAAGACATTTAGAGAACACACATTTTTGATATTGAGCTTATATTTTTTTCTAAATCTACAGCCAAATCTGGGATGCTAAATTCTCCTACCTCATTTCCACTCAGCTGCCAGGCATCTGTAAATACCATCCCTTATTTCTGCCCTTGTGAATGTGCCAGCTGGGGCGAGCAGTTGGTTTGTTTTGGGTGATCAACAAGGACCTTGCTCCCATGCTTCGTATGAGAGGGCTACTGACTTCCTGAAAAACCCACAAACCTGTGCTGCTAGTCGTCTGTCATTTCGACAATTTGGTGAAAGCTGCATGAGTTAAATCACATATCTGCATAATGTCGACTTGTTTATGCAGTTTCACATGAATTCATCAAACTTTACTCGTCTGGATATATATTTATATAAATATCCATTTACTGTAGTTTGTAAAATGCATAGGATTTTTTTTCTGACATGAACAGTATGAAAATAATATTTAATCTTTTTCTTTCCCGTTTATACTGTTTAAATGGAAATAACCTCTCTTTACTTTGACATCTTAGATCAATCGTCCCCTCTGAAAGGGATGCTCTAATGCGTTTCCAAATCCTTAGCACAAAACACTGTTAAATGCATGAGAGTGGCACAGAGATATCAGTACAAGGGAGTTTCCAGTCTTCGAAAAATGATCATGTTGTGAATGTGAAAATCTCCCATCATGCTGGTAGCAGAATTAAACATGCTTTCGTCAAGTAGGAACAGGAAGGCCATGGAAAAATTTAGACTTGCTGGATTGAACTTGATACCCTCCTCTCCCTTTCTCTATCTCTCTCTCTCGCTCTCTCTCTCTCTCTCTCTCTCTCTCTCTCTCTCTCTCACACACACACACACACACACACACACACACAAGTAATTAAACTAAGCACAAGCAAATTAACTAACTAACACAATGAATAGGACCACTGTAATCTGTGTAAGACTATAACGTTTACATATTTTGTGTGTTCCTTGCTTGTAACATATTTCACCCAGCACTAGAATAAGAGCTGGGAAAGAAAAAAATCTGTTCAATAATAAGTCCATTAACAGCATTAAAAAAATAAATAAACTGTTGTCTGTAGTTTCGTTTGTTGCCTTAAGTAAAGTGTCCATTGTAAGATTTCAACTACTGAGGTGCAAAGGCCAACTACTGAGTCATGTGGCATGGTTTGGGAGAGAAATACTGATGATCAATGTAATACTGATAATCAAATTCCTATGTGTGAAGGCAGATACAGACATTTTGGTATTATTGATAAAATACTGGCGGCAGTAAAAGCAGCGAAGAGAGCATTGGTGCATAGAGATGTAATAGAACAGGTGCAAAATAGAAGGAGAGGACCAGGGTCAGGTGATTAAAAAAAATCAGCAATCAGCAAGTCCATGTCAACAGACAAAATATTATTTTTTTTAATTTAATTGATTTTTTACTAGCTTATTTTAAAGCAGAAATATGATGTATGGTGTGCAAATGCAGCCTCTAAAGAAAGACCAGGGCAGTAGATAAGATAGGAGAGAAGGAGAATCACCTGATAAGAGCTATGCTAGTTATGCTAGCAAGCTAAATGCTAATCGTATCAAGTTTCTGCTGGTGTCTTTTCTGTTGGAGTTCAGATTCAGAAGTCATGAGTTGAGGGCAGCCATGAAAGAATTGTCAGAAGTAGCTGAAAGATCTAGTCAGCGGTAGTGTCTAAGAAGGACAGGGCAGAGTGTGTTTGAAAGTGCATTATGGTGGTGCATATAAATAGTTTATGTTTGGATAGTAGTATAGAGGTTGGCATGCCAGACTTCACTGCTGTCAAAGGGCTTAATTCAGCAAAACACCACCACAGCAACTGTTTGTGTAGTAAAGATAAATGTTGCTGAACAGCCACGGTAAATTTAATTGTAAGGTGTAGGATCTTGTTGTTTTATTGTTAAATGTTGATAGGACCATAAAGGCCCTAGCATCCTAATTGCTAGCTGTAGGGTTTTTTATTTTCATGCAGGTAAATGTAAGTGAGTGGATGAATAAAGTATATAGGAAGGGCACGGCTTCCTTTATTGTTATACAGCAAACAATACATATATCTGACCTTTTCAATAAAATTCCTGTGTCTGTATAAAAATATTACTGATGCTACAAATAAAGTATCCTTAACATTTTTGTATTTTATTTGGTTGTAGGAAATACATTTGGTCATTCATTTGATTAGAATAAATTATATTATGTAAATATTCTTTAAATCACTACGTCTAAAGGAGATTTGTCATGAAAAAGCACCTGTTTATTAAGTTTAAAATGGAAGAGGTCCGATGTCTTGATCGAGTGTTTGTGTAAATTTGTACTAGAACCATTTTAATACATAAAATGCAAAAGGGCTTGATTTTCAGTCCTCTATAATTTTCTTTTATTTAAACTTTAAAGTTAAACATGCAAAACATTGAGACAATTTTTATTCACATTGGTGGCCTGCCAAAAATGGTGGCCTCCCAATTTCTTATTCAGCCAGTGCATATGCCATCATGTCTATAGCCTTCCATCCAATTCATAATTCTATCTAATTCCAAACTGACCCAATAAAAGAATTCAATGAGTCATATCTTTGTATATATATATATATATATATATATATATATATTATATATATATAAAGATATGACTATATATGTATATAAACGTAAAAAAATAATTAAAAAGTACAAAAGATAAATTAAATAAATGATCCTGCAATTAAGATATACATTTTTCCATACATTTGTACTAAATTAAGGAATACCTAACGCTAGGAAGGTATTTGAAAGTGTTTGCCATTTCTGACCATAAAGGCACCAGGGCTTGCTAAATTCTAAATAGTAATGCATAAGGAATTCATTATACACCTTATGAAATAAAAGCTTGTAGTAATGACGGGGCTTTTACAGATCCCTGTATTGGCTACAAACAATTATACCAGTGTGCACAGCAGTGGAAGGAATGAGACTAATCGTATACTATAATTAAAAGATTCACACTGTTTGTGTGAAACATGACACAAGGAAAATTACATTAATTATCTCATGACAAATCATACCTTATCATCTCCTCATCAAAGAGTTATGACACTAGGCTTACTAGTTAAATGGCTTGAGCTGTAATACTAACACCAAAGGATATGCAGCTTCTTGAAAAAAAAATCTTTGTTACTATGGTTAAAGATAAAAACAGTTTTATCTAAACTTAAGGTGCTACAATGTGTTATTTGTGTAATGCAATAAACAAGCCACTTTTGGTTTTATAAATAGCATTTCTGCAAATTAGATTCTTAAATATAAAGAACTTAAGAATGACTTGATGCAAGAGGTCTCATCAGTTTAAAGCTTTTTGTCAGTTTGTTTTACTTCATAGAACCAAATGTGTTCTTCTGTACTAAAGATGCTCAGTCCTAGTTTTAGGTGGTTACATTAAACCCTACAAAAGTGCCACAGTTGGTGGAACAAAATCACTTGACTACAGACCAATTTTTAAGTGTAACCGTTTTTTGGAGAAGGTGTTACAATAGATTGCACCATAGAAAAATGTATGGCATCAGTTGATGTCATCAGTAGAGCCCTGCTCTAAATAAAATCTCCTAAATATATTAATACAATGCCATTTCATTTCTTTAAACAGAAAGAAGCTGGAATGAATGCATTTTTGCAAGTGTGAAAAACTGTTTAACAGGTTAAAGAAACTTTCACACAATTTGCTTACTACCTACACTGACATTCACAACCAGACAATGTGGCCTAAAGAAGATTAGTATACTTTGCTATAGGATTTTTAACACACTAAAGAATTCATACAATTTGAGTCATATTTTCCTAATCTACTACACATCTGCAATACTGATTGTTTATGTGATTTATTTTCTTGTGTGAAGATTTAAAGTTGAAGTTTTCTTACACAATCTGTTGTATTATTATAATCAGAATGTATAATATAATGATAGTTAATAATACAAATGTTTGACTGAAGAGAAATATAAACAGGAACATGATGTGTGTGAGTTGTTAGTGTACTTGTGTTAAACCAATACAATATTTGAACATTTTTAAGTATTGTTTTAAGTAGTTTTAAAATGCATTCATCTCTGCACTCAGATATGTATTATAATAATAAAGGCTTTATTTAGGAGTGTGTACTACATGTTGGTTCTAAAGGTAAATCTAGTTTAGTTATAAAAACAAAGTTTATATTTGTGACAACAGTTTTATGGCTTAATGGATGTGTTTCATCTCAGTTGTGTGAGGACAAAAAAAAAATCCCCATTTTCCAAAAGTTCTCTAGGTGTGAAAGCTTGATGTGTGGATGAAGCTCTTATGGAACTTGCTAAACAGGTTGAAAATAATACATGCTGTCTCTGAAGGCTAGATCAACCATGACATTATTAGCATTCTTAAGGTAACATGTTTGACTTAAAGGTAGGCATGAATTTGTCACTGTCTGCTTCTGCTCTGAAGATGAATCGTTGTATTAGTAACCTTACTTTTCTCTTGCTTTCTTTTTCCCTTTGGATTAGAGCCAAAGCAAGCTTAAGCAAGTCCACTGAGATGTTTTATTTGTTTAGCTTTATAGGGTCTTAAGAGAAATGGACACAATACTGTTAAATTACATATTACTGGCCTAAATACAGTTTAACAATAAAGATTACTAAATAGTTAGTGACTTGGATAAGTATATCTGTTTATTGTACCTATTTATTTGATACTGAACCAGTGTGTGCCAGATTTTGCAATCACATCTCATATTTACAAAAGTGATTCTAAAAACCAATCCATTTTTTATAAATGTAAGAAACTAAAAAAATTGTCCCATGGAAATTCGACAATAAATATGTTTGGTATCTTTAGTGTTAAAGAGTATGAGCCCATATCGCCACTGGCATATCAAGTTCTCACGAGAGAAATAAGATCTGTGTGATGCTGTAGATAAGACAAACTGAACTTGTCATATATTTTTAGAACCAGGTTTTAAAGATAAAAAGTGAACAGCATAAAAAAACATCTACAAAGGGTCATCTAGCACATCCACAAAGCTCTTTACTATTCTATCCTCTTCTATTATTTAGAACTGTTTTAGTGACAGTAAGTTGGACATTCATCTGTTCCCTCTTATTAAAAACTCACTCACTTTGTTCCCTATTTTATTCATGTGCATTGTTTGTTGATATTGACATTTAGACAGAGTTCAAGGTTAGCCATATTACAGAATGCTTAACATGCACCAGCCATTAATACTCAACAGTGTAATATTAAACATTTTAAATTAACTATGAAATATCTGACTATCACCTCATATTTATATTTTTAAACATTTTTTTTTTTTTTTTTTTTACTAGATGGGAATGTATAAGCAGATGCAGAAATTTTATTTCAGTAAATTGCTAGGCAACAATTATCTGAACTAGTTTTGGAAATATGTTATCTTATGATATTTAATAGCATTTAATCCTTTGTTATCAATAAACTGATGCATTTCACTTTATTCATTTCACCGTTTCTTGCACAAAAGCGCCATCATCTGGACAGAAGTGAAAGTAGCACATTTATTGTGCACCCCTGCTAGTTGAGTACTGTTGAGTACTGTTGTGTAAAGATGTACAGTTTTTAGATATATCAAAAGGCTTTAATTAATAAATCAGCTGATTTAATGTATTAATCATTGTCATCATGATACAAGTTAACTGAACATTGAATGTAACTGGAAAGAGTGATTTTTCTTTTATTATATTTTGCAATTCAATGTGTAGGCCTCTTCATCAGGCAGTTTTTGCAGTTGGCAATTTACAAAATTGTCTTCACTGCTTGACCCTCATGCTGTGTATCCAGAGCTATTTATTTAATGTTGTAGGAATTACTTCCTACAACATTACGTTTGTGGTGGTTTACTAAGGCACTTCTCTGTGCCTGAACACTAGAATTTACTCACTTACTCACTGTCAATCATTTAATCCATTTCGGGTTGCGGGGGAACCAGTGCCAATCCCAGCCAATCCCAACACCCTCGACAGGTCACCAATTAATCGCAGACACTAGAGAATGTCATAAATATAAGTCATCAGTAGATTGTTCAGAAAGAAGAAATGGGCTCCAAGCTAAAATATGACTAAAGCTGAAATATTAACGTGCTTGCATTATTAATATTTAGATAGGGGTTTAAAACGTAACTAGTATTTATCAGAAAAAAGTCCATAATAGTTTATTTCATTACAGACTGTAAATTAAATTAAATTGATTAAAACCACACGCTGCATACATTACAAAGCTATGACGGCAAAGAGGAAGATGCCGGTGCAGGTAGTAGACTGGCCTGCCTGCAGTCCTAACCTGTGCCTAATAGTAAATGTGTTGAAATGTTTAAATAAAAATCACATACTCTTGCTCTTAAGACATATAAAAAAAATTTTTAAAAAAATTAACAAAATAACAGTTGTACCACTCATGCACTTGAGAATGAATGTAAATTAACAACAATATCTTGACTTTGTACTGTCTGTTATAAAATGAATCTAAACTAAATGTAAGAAACATAACTAAAAATTAGGGTCATAGCTCTTGGGAATGCATTTCGTACATAAATATTTAGAGGCACATCTATCCCCTTTTTGTTCTTCATCAATCAGCACCAGTACATATTTAGTTGATGAAAGAAAGGGCAACCTTAAAACAACCTTTATTTAACATTGCATCAAGGGCATCCAGGACCAGCCCAAGCCTTTATGGGGCCCTAAGCAGAATTTTATTTGGGGCCCCCATACTACCACAGATTTCATTCTGACTGTTGATTTTAACCTTACAGTTGTTTTAAAAAACTCTCAAAAATGTACCAGTTAATTTTAAATATATTAAAACACTTTTAAATACAGAGTGGTGTATAAGTGTGGCATTTAACTATTTTAAAGTAGCATCAGCAGACAAGACATTTGACAGCTGTGGTTTCTATTTTTCTGTGTCATTCTTGTTCTGTGAACCTGACTGAAAGACCTTTGGTAAATAAACCTGAATATAGCCTAATTTAACAACCCCTCAACTCTTGTAAACTGAGGCAAATTTTGAGTATATCACAACATTAAGTCAACAATAAGGCTAAATATTAAACACGCCAAACAGCTTACAAGGTTACAGTCTTTGTATAATAAAATACATCCTGCTGATAGGTCCATGCACGTACTGTCAGGCTACCTTCTATCCTAAATGTTTTCAGTTACCAACTTAAATTAACGTCGCCCATTATTATCTACCACAACGGCCTCGTTAATCTAGAACATAGGGTTTAAGTTGAATTAATAAATACTGAAGAATCCTGATATCTTTAATGCACCTCAACTACTGTTTTAAAAGGTTGCATTTCCATTGTATTTGAAAGCCTATCTAATGTTAGCTACTTGGCGTATTTTGTTAGCTAGCCAGCTAACCTAACCAGAACATAAACAGAACATGAATCGAAGGCTTTGTTAAAGATAACAAAATATTGGACATGTAAATCTACCTTGTCTCGCTGTTTATTCTCTTCTGTCAGCTTCTTCTTTTTTCTTTCCTCTGCTCCAGAGGGATAAAATGAATGGCTTTGCACTCACTTAATTTTTCAAATTAGTTAGTTATCCACCATCCAAGAATTTACCCAACAGTGGAAACGGGTAAAAGCAGGAATTAATTAACGTAGTATTGGTGTACCAACAATAAAAATAACATAAAATCACCTTTACTTGTGTAATACCATTTTATTTGTATTATTCATCGTTATTTAAAATATAAATATTATATATTGATGCTTTCGAGGGCTCCCTGGTGGCGTGAGGACCCACCCCTTTTCTCTTGCTGTTAAAGGTGCTTTAACACACGGTGCGTTTCCCCGCCCATAACCACGCCTCCACCGCGCTAACGCTCACCGCGGCCAAAGTCAACATGGTTCAACTTTGACCTCGCGGCGAGCGGTACCGCAGCAGAACACGCATGACGTGACTCACGCGACGAGATACTAATATTAATGAATAGTGGACATCCAGAGCTGTACCACAGTTCCCTACACCCTACAGAACAGAAGGAGGAGCAGAATCAGAGCTTTATTCTGAGGTTGAGAGAAAGAGAAAGTTGTACAAGGACTGCAGTGACTCAAAACTACAAAACACCGGTCGCAGATGTGACGAGGTTTAAAAACCCCGCCTATTATTAGCAGGAGAAGCTCGGCGTCAGCAGTAGCACAACACAACCACAACTGCCCAACGTCCAGCAGATCGGAAAGCGGCGCGCCATACCGCGCTCAGTGTTTAATCACCTTAAAGGTAACATTTAAGAACCGCCCATTTTGTGTGAATACCGGAAATAGCAAAAACAGCTGTGCATAATAGTACTGCTTTTTACATATATATTTTTAAAATTCAATAGCCATAACATAAACAACATTAAAACACCTGTATAACACATGTAGGTGTCAAAAAACATGCACACATTTAGGTTTTGGATAAATTGCTAAATCTTTTTACTAGTTCATTTGAATATATTTAAAACGTCAATAGTATTTCAGCTGCATTACATACAGCCATAACAACTACTGTGTATAGTACAGCTAGGTGTCAGCAAACCATCATGCACACCATTGAGATTTTGAATCTAATGCAAAATGTATTTAATATTTGTGTTTTGTGCAGACCTTACTGTACACAGATATTTTTATTGTTATTTTATGGCTAAATATGGCTACTGGGTACAGTCAGTGTACAGCTTGTATCCCAGCTAACAGAGAATGTTATAAGAACATTTAGCAAAGTTTTGAAAGGGTTCTAGGAAGTTTATATTACAGAAATATTGTTGCAGGAATGTTCTGAAAAACAATGATGTCTGAAAACAATGATGTTGCAGCAACCAGAATGTTTTTAAAAACGTTAAATAAAAAAGTTAAAAGAACATCCAGAAAACAGGGAGCTAGTAGACGTTAGACACCTTGCCCTCCTCCACATTCTGCTTGAAGACACCCCACGGATGCTTAACTGGGTTTAGGTCTGGATACATGTCCATCATCTTTATCTTTATCTTTCTCAGTAAGGCAGTTGTTATCTTGAATGCGTGTTTGGGGTGATTATCATGTTGGAAACTGTTTTCAGGTGCAGGCAGCACTTATAGCCCCAGATCATGATGCTACCATTACTATGCTTGACTGTGAGCAAGACACATTCAGACATCCCAAGTTGCAAAAGTTGTTTTCAGGGAGGTTCAGAAGAAGCTGCCTTCTGGTATGACAGCCATGCATACAGATTTGATGCTGTGTGTGATGTACGGTCTGAGCACTGACAGGCTGACCTCCCATATTTGTAGCAATGCTGGCAGCACTCATATAACCTTGGCCCATTGTGCTGTATCTCAATTTAGGGTGTTAGCAATCTTCTTATAGGCCTAGGCCATCTTTATGGAGAGAAATAATTTAATTTCTCACATCCTCAGAGTTGGGCACAGTGGCGCAGTGGGTAGTGCTGTCACCTTACAGCAAGGTGGCCTCGGTGGCCCGATTCCCGGCTGGGGTGGCCCAGGTCTTTCTGTGTGGAGTTTGAATGTTCTCCTCATGACTGCTTGGGTTTCCTCTGGGTGCTCCTGTTTCCTCCCACAGTCCAAAGAGTGCATGTTCAGGCAAATTGGATATTGGATGAAATTTCCCACAAGGTGTGAGTGTGTGTGTTTGTATTTGTGTGCCTGTCTGTCTGCCCTGCGATGGACTAGCGGCCTGTCCAGGGTGTATACTGCCTTCTGCCTGATGCCGGCTGGGATAGGTTCCAGCCCACTTATAACCCTGAATGATAAAGCAGGTATAGATGATGAATGAATGAATGAATGAATGAATGAATGACATTCTCAGAGATTTATTTGCCAGGGAATTGTACCCAGTGCATCACATTTAACAGTCCTGCTTCCTGTTCACACATGAAACTTTGTAACGCTAACAAGGCACATGACACCAGGCACAACAACATAATTGGGCACCATTTGGGCACTTATTTTTATTTTAATATGGTATTGGTCTTATTGTCTTAATTTCAGACACTACTGAACTTGTCTCAGATTCTCCTGCTAAAAGTTTTAAGCTTAACCTAATATGTCTTGGTCTTGACTCTGCCCTAGCACTTTTCGGCACTGTAAGCTAAATTAGGGATGAACCAATGTGGAAATCCTGGGCAAATGCCGATATCAGATATTACACATTTACATAAACACCCTGGTTCTACTGTATAACTAATATAAAAACTATAGACAAACTCAACTCAATTCATTTTGGCCAGTGTCAACCAATTGTAGTAGTGTAGCCAGTGATGCTTGGTCCTTTTTCAGCAAACAATAAATTTGTCAGGCTAAATCTGTTAAAAATATATGCCATATCAACCTATGATTCTTAAAAAAGCAATTATTGCCTGATACTGACATAATATCAAAATTCCTAAGCTATGTTTCTAATATATGTTTTTTAAATAATAAAAAAAAAACATTTGTTTGTGTATTACATTGTTCATGTGTTAATAGCATTGGGCATATACAGTATTTTATATAGTGTATATGTCTTACAGTCACTGTAATAATAGCTTTCCTTTTCTACTTGTGATGTTATAGCTGGGTGCAAAGCTTGGGTGTATAGACCTACTGATCAAGGCTCTATACTACAACATTAAGATAATAAACATATACAGTATACAATTGAATGTCCGGAAAATGAAGTTCCTGGAAAAAAATGAGACCACTTAGAAATTATGAGTTTCTTTGATTTTACCAAATTGAAAAACTCTGGAATATAATCAAGAGGAAGATGGATGATCACAAGCCATCAAACCAAGCTGAACTGCCTAAATGTTTGCACAAGGAGTGGCATAAAGTTATCCAAAAGCAGTGTGTAAGACTGGTGGAGGAGAAATGTTGTCTGAAGTTTATAGAATGAAACATCATCATGTTCATTTTGCTCAAACATATGCATATATATAGCAAAATCTGAAAACTGAAGTGGTAATTTATTCAGAGCTGTATATGTTCTGATTTTCAACTCCAAGGCGCTGTTAAGCCAGAAGGTGGCAGTCTTTCTCCATTCATCTGCACCAGGAACTAAGCTCTGCCTGAGTGAAAGATGAGATCTAATTCAGAAGTGCAGATGGGTCCTGGCCTTTTTTTAAAACTCTGGATTGGTGACGAAAACAAATCTATTCCTCTCAAAAAGTCTCTTTTTTGGCGTCAAGGTTCCTTAATGTTGGGTTTAGAAAGTGTTTGTTTGTTGAGGAGCTGTTGAGGTCGCTAGTGTGAAACAGTGAGAGAAACTGCTGGAAATAGAAAATCTCCATCAGAGCGATGACAGCGATAGTCTCTGGCGAGTAAATCGAGTCTCCTCGTCCTCTCGATGAAAGGCATAACACCCCGCTTCAGGTGAATTCTCATCCGCCACAGTGGAGATATTGAAGAGACTGAACTCCAGAGGCTTGCTGTACTTCCTTTGATGGGTCATTGCCAGGGGCACAGATCTATCCGGCTATTTCCAGTTCTTTACATTAGCTGGTAGTTTGCTGCGTGTTAGGTCAGTGCTTTTGGGACGGGGGTTCGTCACACAACAAGGCGGTTTTGTTGCACATCTAATTGAGTTCAGTGATGGCAGGCTTTGTGCGGTTTTATTGTGGTCGCGCGTTAAATCCATCTTTCGAGCTTGAAAAGACTCGTCTGATTGATGTAACTCAGTCGATGAAAAAAAGGCCCAGAAATCGTGTAGGTGTGATAGGGTTCACGCAGGTGTCGCTGCGCTGCTCGCGTGCCCCCACCCTCCCCTCCACTCTGAAAGTCAAGCAAATCGTGTGACACTGATCCTACTACTTTCTGCGCCTCCTAATTTCATTTCGGTTGCACACTGGAGGCAAAGCGAGGGAGCAGCCGCTATCTCAGCTCATCTTGACAGACAATTGTATTTACTATTTTCTTTTCACAAGCCAATAAAGGCGAGGCCGTTATTGCATCAGATTAAATGAAAAACTGTTTAATGATTCCAATTTATAACTCTAGAGCGAATAATGCTACGTTTAAGAGCTGACAGGCGATGATAAATGGGGCCTCATATAAAACATATTCCCTGTGAAGAATGGCTGGAGATGAATTGCACGCTGATACAAACCCCTGATAAAAAATCCCCCAAGAGCCACTAGAAGACTTAATAATGTGCTATTCATTTTGAAGTGAGTATTCCTGCTTAATAAAAGTATATATATATATATATATATATATATATATATATATATATATATACATGAAAAACAATAAAGGATGAAGAATGCTAGAGCTATAGGCACATTTCTCTCCTACAGCCACTCTTGATGTATGACTGTGTGTGAAGGCTGGACCCCGTTCATGTGATTTAATGAGATGGCGATATCCACTAGGCCATCAATCAATGGCTGGCCCTGTCCTCAGTGCTTGTCACAGACTTCTCTATAAGCTTGGGGTTTCATCTTATACTTTGAACTAAGCACCATGATCTTATGTGCTTATGTGAATGGCGGGGTGGGGTGGATTGTAAGTGCAGTGCACAAATTAAATTTTGAGTAAGACCATGCATATAGAGCTTTTATCATATGCACATTGAATACTTCATAGTTTTCTCTTTAAACCTCATCTTGGACATACAAAAAAGACATGGGAGAAGTCATAGGAGATCCCTTTTTATTCAATAAAGACAATTGTTCATAAAAACAAAGTTGTAAATGAGGTTTTGAGTAAGAAGAAACTTTACTTTAATAGAGCAAACATATAATGTAAAGGTTCAATATAATCCATCCAAGAACATCCAAGCCAGGAATCATTTAGAAATCTTTATTGTAAACTTTACTCAGCAGTAGAACATTTGGTGCTGGATCACATCAGGCAGCTCCAGTTCTGTACAGAGCCCTGTGTCTGCCACACTCTCTACTGTTTTGTTGTCAAGGGCAACCTGTGTTCATTGGTAGGACATGTGATAATCTACAAATTTGAATGATAAAAGTCCCTGACTAATGAGAAAATGCTAATGCAGGGCTGTTTGATGAAGAAACAAGAGAGGAGGACCACTTTTTCCGTGACACCTGGGCGGCAGATGAGGATGGCAGCATTGTGAGCCGAAGCCAGCGGTTGAGTCTGGGTGGATAGAGGGGACTTGGAGGGTGAGTGACCCTGCCTGAAGTGAAAGAGACCCTGTGTAACCTTGAAGAAGGATAGATTAAAGACAGAGAGCCAGAGGTTGACAGTGCTGTGTTCCTCAGTGTTGAGAATGCCAGGTGGCAGCACCTTGGTTAAAAGGTAATTACTGCTGAGAAGGGTAAGGTGTGTTAAAGGACTGTTTCTACTCAGTCAGGATTGACACCTAAAGTAAGAAGCTTAGTGTGAAGCATACAACATGAATGAATATAGAGCTTGAGCTGAAATCATTATTTTTATTTCTATAGTTTGCTAAGATCTGCTTAGCAGATTTTAAAATATAAATATACAATTATAAAGTATCAATAGAAGTATTTTCTATGTCTTAAAAGGGATCGTTTTAGTGTGCCCGTGTGTTTGCTGTTCCATGTGAAGAGGCAGCATATTTCTCGCAACCCCCATTAACCATCCCTTGAGCCATCCACAATAATTGCTTGACACCTCGATTGTTGCTTAGAACAAGAGTTGGGCCCTATATGTCTGCTACATCCTAGCAACACCCAGTGTCCTCTTTCCAGGACACTCGTACTCCTCTCCCAACACAAGCCTTCCTCATCCCACCCACAGCCCCCTCTCAGCAACCCTCTTAGTCCTTGTAGAAGCCCCTGGCCAGTGCTTGAGGAGTGGGGTCCTGAATGGGCCTTGCCCTGCCTATTGTCCACGGCCTCTTTCTATGTACACAGCATTTTACTTTGTGTGTTTTCGTCCCCTTAATTGCATCTCTTTGGTCAATCAATACACCCTGGGGGTGACATCACCCATCTCTTTCACTGGCCCCTGGACCAGGTGATAGCTGTGGAGGCTAACTGTGGGAAAGATTCAGTTAGGCCACCAACTTATGAACCCTGTTTGAATACCTTACACCTCTTTTAATCTTTCTTTCTCAAATATGCTTACACACCTGTCCCATCCTTATATTCCATAAATCAGCACTGAGGAATCTATATACGTCTTGAAGGTAGTATAGTAGTATTTATGTCGTAAAGATTGTGTGGTTGCAACCAATGAGGAGAAATAAATATGTAACATTCAGTTTTAATTACCTAGATTTGATTTAGAAACAAAAATGTAAAAAAAAAGTCTAGTGCACTATGTCAGAATATTAATGATAGAACAAACTTTTACAGTGTAGTAAATTGTACATAAGTGTCTCAGACACAGACGCAGATGACTTTTCAATAGTGAGAGGAAGCTTATAGCCACTATTCACTTAGAACAGTGGTACTACAAATCATAAAAAAATGTTTACTGTAAAATAATTTTTATCACAGATGCCAGTAATAACTTCATATATATCTTATGTGACTTGAAAAAGTCTTCATGGCTTCATGTTTAGCAAAGGTTCAAAATATCTGTAGCACAAACCTAACACTAAACAACTGTTTACAGAGTGAATTATGGTGGTAACAGTATTCTTTTATTCTTTAATGAAATGGATGGTGGTTGTGGTGCAACTGTAACAACCCCAGATCATAGCACTGCCCCTACAGTTTGTACGCGGATGATGGGTGCATCACTTTAGCTTTCCCTTTTCTTACCCGGATGTGCCCATTACTCTGGAACAAGGTAAATATGGATTCATTAGACCACCTGACTTACTTCCATTGATCCAAAGTCCAGTCTTTACAGTCCTTAGCAAATTAAAGCCAATTTTGACAGTTAGCTTCACTGAAGTAATTTTCTAAAGGCTACACAGCTGTTTATCGCAAAATGCATAATGCTAATAAGTTCTCTTTACATTCTGCAAGTATAAATGCTCTTACTTTCACTTTTAAACATGCCTGAGTTCTAGTGTTGTTTTTCTGCTATCGGAGAAAAACAGATTTTTTCTTCACCACATTCCTTTCTCAAATATAATGTTTTCCCACTGTCCTTTTACCTTTAAGTTCTTTTTTTTTTTAGTTCTTAACCTTGTTTTAGTAGTTAAGCAATCTCTTTAGATGTTTTCTCCGCTTGATGCATGCCAGTAATTTGACCCTTCTGAGACAAACTATTATCTTTTCCACGTCTTTGTAGTAAAGAAATAAGAGGCTACTTACTACATCAGTTAAGGTTAAATAACTTGTTGCTAGCTGAAGCACAATCACCCATGCAGTAATTATCCATTGGGAGGTTCTATTGGCCAGGCAGAATATTTATAAAGTGACTGTCCATAAGTTCTAGAAATGAAGAGACCTCTCTAGTCAGAATGTGAAGTTGCACTAAGCTTGCAAAAAATACATTTTAAAGCACGCATTGGGGTATGGTTTTGACTCCCATTGATCCTCAACAACTGAGTTTAAATATATGGAACTCCGTCTTTAGTGATTTAATGAACTGATAGTCTGAAATTTTCATATCATAACAAAAAAAGCAGAAATAGACTTTTTCTGGAAAGGTCACTACAGTGGTCTATGTAATTAGAAGCTAAAAGCATACCTTTAATTGGCCCTTTCAGTGAGTTTTCAACTTTCGTCTTTCTGCCAGCTTTACATGGCACTACTTTAAGTATTTTTACAGTCACATGCTCTCTTTTTCTGTTGGTGTGAGCAGTATTCTAAATGAGCCAACTACGTAAGTCCTATACAATTATCAGCTATAAGTGCCACCAAAACAATTTTCATGACCTCTGACCCTACACCAGAGTGAGGGAAGGGGAGGGAGAGGCAACCAAAACCCACTGTACACAGTAGTGATGAAGGGGGCTGCTGCATTAGCTATGAAGGGCCATATACTTGCCAGCTACCATTTCAGCAATGACTTTCTAAGTACTTACCACACCAACGTTTAGCAAGAGAACATATAATTATCTTTTTGTTTAAATTAATAAGGAGACATCCGAGTGCTCCAGCATCAAGCACACACTCGCACTTTCATGCACTAGAGAAATGAACCAAAACCAGCAAGAATGATATTATCCTATTGATGTACTGTAATTAAAACATTAGTAATTAATTGCCCTTAACAAACCTAACTACTATGCAAATGTGGGTGTCTGAGAGAGTTGCAAAACACAAAGATATTTTTCCCTCCTCTGGGTTGCAGGCCATTTGAAGTTCACCTCTGAACATTTTGCTTAGAATGTGATGTGATTGTGGTGTTTCATTTCAAGAGGTACTTATCTCAAAGTCAACATCTTACCTCTGTTTTCCCTGATGCCATGCTTTGCCACGTTTATTAGGCTGTAGCCTGGCAACCACAAGAGTGTGGCTTTAGCAAATGGCTGAATTTAGGATGCGACTGGCCCAACATGGCCCAACAGCCCTGACCTTCGCAGCCATTTTGGCTCCCTTTTCTTTCAGTGCCCTAGAAGGTGTCAGTGATAAATGTTACCTTGTCTCGGCAGGTGTGCCCATATGGAGAGGCCCATCGCACTAAGGGGGTCGCCAACCCCATGCCATTACCCCCCATTTATTTAAATAATGGCCCATTACGTGGCAGCCATTGAGAAAGTGTCTTTTTGTGGCCTGTGAATAAAGGAAATAATTACCTGACAGACATGGTGCTGCATTTAATACTTCTACTGAGAAACAGTACTTTGACTGAGCACTGGGCCCTGAGCTCAGGGAGCCTACAACCACTAGATGGCAGCAAAGAAGAGAACCCAGAAGACCGCCCTGGAAAGGTCTCTATGGTAATCCAAATCCTAAAGCAAGAGTCACTTTAAAAAAAAAACATTTATTTAACAACAATATTTATTATAGTGCTTATTTTAAAGTATGCATGTACTGACGATAGATAAAAATGATCCTTAATTAATCATGATCTGAGAATTCAGAGAGCTGAAAATTTGTTCAAACTTTTTTATATAGTGAGATATTTTTTATTTGCAAGTTTAAACCCTAAAAGTATACAAACATCAAACCCCGGAGGCAATTATCAATGTGTTTAAGTGAAAGATTTACCCAGTACAGCACACATCTTCATACCTGGGATTGTCTATATATGTGTAGGACTCAGTGGATCTTTATCCTTTGCTTTGCCCATCTTAACCCAAATTTCCCTCCCAATTATACAAAATAAGTGCAGTAGTGCGCTAACTGGCAGTTCTGTTACGTCAACTAACGTCAACTAACAGATTTTCACACTGGTTAACAATGTGGAAAGTTATGAAGAAAGATTCAATTCAACTCAATTCCACCCAGAAAGCAAGGCCATGTAGCTGGCCGTGGGATTACTTCCAATGATAGATCTACACTACCCAGGCCCCCAGGAATACTTTAAAAGAGAGGTTGAAGGGTCATGCAAGTGATAAAATATAAGTCTATTAAGTCTATGTCTAATAGTCACACAATGCACAATTATAGGATCATAATATTTACTAAGAGTTTGTTTTGTAAATATTGCAGTGGTTAAATTGTGTCATGGAGAGATAGTGAGATACAAGTACCCAAAAGCCTTTACTATTACTATTTTTCATTCTACTAATAGAGTCTAAAGTGTGTTTTGCAGCATGCTGAATAGCAAATTTGGATGAGGTATTTGGCCTTCATTGTGGAGTCGTGTTTATATGCTTTAAAATAAAGAGAGAGGGCCAATTAAGGTTGCTTAAAGATGAGTTCTTCATAGGTCCTTTGCAATTTTAGTCTTCAATATAACCTTATAAAAGCACCCTTTCAGTGTTGAAGAATGGGCAGCAAATTTGATTACCTCCACAAATGACTTCTGTTATTGCAAATAGTCATCTTGACCGCTTTACAGGAAAGTTTTCACCTCTCAACAAAACATGCTAATTGCCATCATAGGCTGAGTATAAAGAGTATATTTACTGCACAATTATCTTGAAATATGTCTGCCCATCTGTAGAAGGCAAATTGAATTTGTAGCTCTTCTTCTCTGCTTTTATTTTGGATGTTTTAATTAAAGGGCTTCAGAAAAAACAGATGGGTAATGCGTGTCTTTCTGGGGTGATGTGTAGTTCAAGGTGAGTCTTACAACCGTCTTAATACCCTGGTCTCTTCCCTTTGTATGGCCCTCGTACCTGGAGAACACGAGCCCATCCTTGATTCAAAAGAGAGTACACTCTGGCTGCCTAACAAGCAAACCCAAGCTGAGCCACAAACACAGATATGTGTACCCTCCCACACTAATACACACTCACACACCACATTGGAGACATTATGTGCATTTTAATAAATCATACCATTTTAAGGTCATGTTCCACATTTTAAGACATTACATATTAAGACATTGCAAAGTTGGATTGTAGTTTTAAAATGTGTTTACGGTATGAGGAATCTGTGCTGAAGAGAGAGATATTCTAAACTAAAAACAACTATTCCATATTCAATACAACTATGCAGAGAAAGTGTTCATTACCAGGCAAGGATTATTAGAGACTTTTTACTATAAGATTCTCAAGCAATGAATGATTTGGCCCTTAGATTAATTATGTACTCTCTTAAATTGGCATAACTCTTTGACAATCTTAGATTGTGATATATTTATAAAAATATATCTATCACTGTTTTTATTGACTTGTTGCATCTTTTGGGTCTAAATACTGTCAAGAAAAGGCATTTGGTCTTTTGCTTTAAAAGACTTTTAAAAAAGATTTATATATTCAAGAACATCTGACGTACAAGTCAGTGAAACAAAATGAAAGCTGCTTTTGAAATGGGGGAAAAGCTCTTGTTACACTTTGATGGTGTGAAGGATGGCTACTTAACGTCTTCTTTTTGTGCCTCCGCTACAGTGCTTTTTCATTTAAGCTTGAAATATAATTACTCTGACTTTGTTGTTTTAGGCCGTGGCATGCTGAAACGTAACCTCTACAACTATGGCATCTTCAGGAAATCTAACTGTCTGGACATCAAGAGCAGTAATATCTAACTGCCGGAGTGACCGCTTGCAGTCTGGAGGGCTGGTGAGAGTGTCTGGGATGGACCAGTTCGGACAAATGGAGAGGAACAGCTCTGTTTGTGAATCTGGAGTCTGGAGCTTTTCCGTTGGTTTGCTGTGCAACATGCCAAAAGAAGCCGCGTCACTGACTCCAGCAGCTCTCATGGGGAAATACTGCAGCTTTACAGATCAACAGACTGTTCCAAGGTATGGTAGACATATAACAATGAGCCAAGTAAAGTGGTATGAAACATACAGTAGAATTCTTAATGATTCCTAAAGAAGTGGTTCAGCATGTCATGAGTTAGCTAAAAGTAATACATGGGTGGCAAATGTACACATTAATTTGTTATTTCTTATAAAATAAAGATACCATAAAAGTAAAGGTATGTACAGTGGTCCCTTCTTAACACACAGTTAAACAAGTAAAATGACCTTGAAACTTGCTTCTTCAGTTGTACCAGTGTCATTTAGTCCATTCATTTTTGCTTTGTGTGCATAAACTGCTGTTTAGCTTTGATTTCCACATTGCTGTTAGAAGAACACATCAAAATTGAGCTCCTTGAGGGTGATTGCAAGACACATAATTACTGGTGTAGCCTTTATCTATAGATGCTTACCAATGGATTGATTCCCCCTCCCCATCTTCAATCACACATCATCAGCAAATGGTACAATCATGACAGATGCCAGCTATTTGCCTTCTTTTTAGTTGTTTTGGTCAGTTTACATTTTTATGTACACCACTAAAAGAACAATTACATTTTCCTCTCAGCACTCAATAACAAATTCTTTGTTGCACTTTTCTGCACTGCTGTGGTTCAAAATCATTGGCTTTATATTGGCTCATTGCATGTCACATCATTTTTAAAGCTGTGACAGCGTATTGTACAGTCTATTGTACAGTAATATTCTATAGCACTGGGAGTTCAATTCATTCAGTGTAACCTTCTTTTACAACGGCTGTACAGTGATGTTCAGAGCGAATAGTGGAACTGTCTGATTATGAAATTCTGATGGCTCTTGTAAAAACCTTGTTCCACAAACTCAAAATGATTCTTATTTGACCTCCAGCATCCTTAAGAATAGTGGTTTGACTGAATAAAAGTTGCTGTTGGAGCTTTCAGGAGTCATTGGTTTCACTTCTTAGATACATATTCTTGGACAGAAGGATTAGGGAAAGAACTAAAAGAAGAAATATGTATTGAGGCTTAGGAAGCATGTTTGTGATGTTTGCAATCATGCACACTTAGGCAGCAGTTGGAAGAAGTGAATAATCTTATTTTTGCTTTCCTGTGAAAGCTTGGTTGCTAAGTTCTTTCTTACAACAAGAAAATACTTTAGCATTGATAAACACCCCTAATTTTAGAGGCATTCCCATGATCACCTCACTGGGATGCGGTAGATGAAGAGTTCTCTTTGGGCTTGGCCCCATCCAGCATGGCTGATCTCCCAGCATCAGACTCGCTTTTTAAACACCACTTTTGTCTGGTTCACAGAGAATCAAGCTTTTCTGTTTGAATCATCACTCTAGTGCCTATACGTGCTGCAGATTCCTTATTTATGTGACCTGACATCTTGAGGCACCATTAAGCAGAGATTTCATGAAATGTGTTTCAGTGTGTGAAGTAAAATGGTGCCTTTTAAGTGGAGTGCAGTGACCATCACTCTATCCAAAAAAAGTAAGGAGTGAACAAGTCCCTAGATCAGGAGTCTCTTTTGCACTAAAAATGCACAAGGGTGCCCGGGTGTTAATTAAACATTTTTCTCCAAAGTGCACCCTTGGATGAGAATGCACAAAGCTCTCAGTTGCATTTGTGTATGGAGGAGCATTCCTTCCTCACGAGTGTCCTTCTTTGAGTGGCTGATATATCGAAACTTGAACTGATAGATTGAAGAATGGCACGCCATTGGTGTCTTTATGTGCTCTGTGTGCTCTATGCGCTCGTCCAGTTCATCTGAAGTGTCTCAGTCATCAGGCTTTGGGCAGGGATGAGTTCTAATAGCTTGACCGCAAGGGTCTATCTTCCCCATCCTCGCTCTGAAGGTCTTTTAGTTGGCCCTCTGAGTGGCTTTAATGGAACTCCCACATCACAAGAGGATTCACATGCTGGGGTGAGTGGAAGGGATTTTTGTACTGACTAGGAACTGCATGAATACATTGCAGTTCTTACCAGCTACTTTAGGTTAATGTGGAATTTGAATGCTGTAATGAGGCCAATTTTTATTTGTGTTGGGTAGGCCTCGGCAATGCTCTTAAAGAGAGCAAGCATCGGGCTAATCTTGGTCTTTTATCAGTTAAGTGGAGACCCACAGAAACTCGGTAATGCATTCCTCATTCTTCACTTACAAAAATCAGTAATGTATTCCTCATTTATTGACGCTGGTCACCACATTACTTGGCAACACCTTCATTATCGTGTTGGGATTCCAAGCTGCCCACAATAAAATAATCGATTCAGGTTGTTCTACTCAGTTATCACATCGGTACAGAGAATTGCTGATGAGTATTATACTCTACTAGTTCAATATTAGAGAAAACAAACAATTATATATATAAATGCATAATTTTAGAATTTCTTTTCGAGGAGTAGTTTCTGGTGACCCTAATAGTGTTGGTAGAGTAGGCCTATTTATAGGCCCTTTTATTCATGTTTTCTCCCTTACGAAGCCGTCGGCAGCGTGAATCACTGAAAGGCGACCGCTGCCATGTAAAGGAAAATATATATAGATGTTTTATATTTCTATACATTTAAATAATAATCATATCCATTTAAACGAAAAATTAAAACAAACACATGACGAATAACTTCCCGTTCATATTAGACATAAATGACTGAAAGCAATTTACTTTTCTTGGCATTACCTAAAAACGTGATTCCGAACGCATTGTTACATCATTATATATTAATGATTTTATATTATTTTAAGAAAAGCAAATGGGATGATGTTGTTTATAAAATGAAAGTATTATAACTATTTGTTATTTTTTGGCACTGTTATTGTTTTTTAGTAGTTTTGTTTCTTACAAAACTTCATTCTGAACACCTTCACTCTGTTTAAAATATATATCATTCATTTAGGGACGTCTCAGGAAAACCGTGCCGTCTCCCAAAAAACATGCAACATCTGGTCTTTTGACTGCGCAACCCCATGGTAACCAAGCGATTTGTAAGAGATCCTCTCTGTGGTAGCGTAATGGTTTATAGAAGGTGGATAAATTTAAGGTTTTGTTTGTATTTGAAATAATAATTTGCTTGCGAGTAAAAAAATCAAAGGCAACTAGATTCGAGAGTCTCACGCAGAAATAGTAGATATTAGTTCTTGTACGCTACGAGTTGAGTCGAATCAGCTAAAAGCCCAGTTAGGAGACAGTCGTGTTTGCTTTCCTGACCAATTTATTGCCGATGAACATATGGCCAATATTTTGCCTCACGTCATTGCAGGGGGAAAACAAACATCGTGCAATGTTAGCGAGGCAGCTAAGGCAGAGCCACTTCTCCAGCTATGCAAACGCACTTGGGCAAAATCAGAAGAGGAGCACTTGCTCCCTGGTATATAAAGCACATCAGGCTTATCGGTGCGTGCACTCCTGACTTCCATTTGGAGATATTTCATTAACTGCTCAGTGTCTTAACACAAGCTACACCACTTACCTTCTTCCGTCAGACGCCAGGTGAGCACATTTACCTTTATCAGTCGACCTCCTTCCATATGCCCCCCCCCCCCCCTGTGTTTGTGTACATGACTGCGATTTACAGGTGTGTGTGTGTGTGTTTGACATATTTCCTATTAAATTAATTTAGATATAGTGTAACTTTTTAAAGCAGCAAAACGCACCGAGCGTGCGTCTTGTGATACTATGCCTAATATGTTCAATGCATAACCTATATTTATGTGGACTATTAATAATTAGATGTACAGCTCATATCAGTATCATAATTATTATTATTTTATTAACGTTGTTGTTGTTGCTGGTATTAGTAGAAGGTTGATGTTTTTTTTCACACAGGGTTGAGCATCTTGCAACTAACCCCCGTAAGGAGACTTTGTTTCTTGATTTTCTTTACAGGACAATACGCAGTTATGTCAGTAGAGTTCGCTAGAGCACCACAGATCCGTCGGATTTAAACCACTCAAAGCACCACAACTGTCCACCCCACTCTTTATGGCAATCTTTTGCAGAGGAAAATATTCACTGCTTGGTATAGATTGGTGGCTTGTTTGAGTTAAAAATTCCACATTATGAGATGTTTTTTTTGGGGGGGAACTTTACGCTTCGAAAAACTCTAATTAATTCAAGTAGGCTGGAGAAACCCTAATGTATCATTTTTTTCACATTACGATATTGAAAACGGCAGTGATTAAAATGATAATCCTTAAACCAATTTGTTTCGGCGGCGCCGATAAAGGTGCCAAGAAAGCGCATTTAGTGCCATGAAATTCACCGTTACAAATAAACTGGTAGTTGAACAAATGAAGCCATCTCCCCAGGCCATGGGCACGGCGTTAATCTCGTTGCTACACGTTTAATCATTAGGCGGTTTGAGACGAATAAAGGCACACTGTTTGCCTTTTAGCCGAAGGTGCCTGGATTTGGAGAATCAAACCACGGCAAATGATTTGTGCCGCGGGCTGTTTTCCTGGGGCAATGGCTTAGTTCCACAAACCACCGGCCATTCTGCACTGACGGCCTTTTAATCAGAGAAGAAGGCGCGAGAAATCGCTCTTGTCAGTTTATACATTTGTCATGAGCACCTAAAGGGGAAAACGAGGTTATATTATCAAAGCCTAAATGCTCGCCCAAGGCGTCGGAACGGACTGAACTACAGCGATTAAAGGAAAAAAAGATCAACGGCATTACAGACTTTTCCTCCGGCGTACTAAATGCATTCAGTCTGAGGATTTACTATTTAATCAAATATATAAAAGCCCTTTCCCCATTTCCCATTCATCAACAATAGTTTCTTCAAAATTCGAACAGAGTTGATGCGAATTATCTGTAAATTATTTTGACATTTTCGTTGTTGTGAGGAATTAATTAGTGAGCAGCATTAAACGACCCTTATTTCTCTCTGTTTCGCATTGTAACCTCCTGTATTAATAGATAAGCCCATACCGTTACACTGCAAGTCCACATGCATACATCCTTATAAAATGTATTTGTTTTATTTGCATTTACATATTGTTTGTTTGAAATTATACGAAACTCTTCTTATAATATGAAAGCCATGTGATTGTGTAATTTTAACACAATTTACCACAACGCTGCAATATAATAAATTAAATGCTCTAAGTTTAGCTGGCAGTAATATTATCCAAAGCACGCAGGACCGGTTTCTTAGCATGTGTTTCTTCTCCTCATCTTCAACTACTAAATGTAAGCGCCAAACGTTTGCCATGCGTGGTAGGCGTATTTATTTGCATTTGGCTACAATAACTATCTGTCCTTCAACCTTCCCTCTTCCTCTCTTCTCTCTCTCTCTGTCTCTCTTTCTCACACACACACGCACACACACACACACATACATACACACACACACACACTTGCCCATATTTGTAATTGTAATGGTGAAACAACTCCACTAATAATGATTAATAATTAAACATGGGAAATGTGATATTGCAGTATTTAGAAATTATATATATATATATATATATATATATATATATATATATATATATATATATATATATATATATATATATATATATATATATAGACCAGACTACGCACTTCCAGATGTAAATAAAGCATTTTCTTTACAGCCTCATCATCCTCTTGTGCGCGTGGTGCAGGAAAGACCGGTCAGCGTTGACCCTAAGTGGTGGGATGTTTGGAGAGCAGGCGCCATATAAACATTGTTGAAACCACTCATCGGGATTTACACGAGTCGAACTAGTTAACTGAGCTGCAGCTGCTCTGTGAGGGTATATGTTCCCGGAGCCGCGGGGAGGAAGGCGTGTGGCCTGTTTGAGCTACCTGCGAAAGTAAACAGGTAAACAGAAGGAGATGGCTCTTGAAGTGAAGTATGGCCACTTAGCCTGTGCACATTTACCTCCACTAGTCCAATCCTCGGTTCAGTTGTTCGGCTGCGGCCGCGGAGTGCAGTGCAGTACAGCACAGCGCTGTTGTTTGAACTCGCCATACACATGCACTTGGCTTTTCTGAAATATAGCTGATGTTATACGGTTAGATTTTTATTTTTTATTTTATTCCTAGAACTGTACATGGTTGCATTACATTAACAAATAATTGCAGCTAGTGAAACTGACAATAGCGTTTTTTGTCGATTCGTGGAATGCAACGTGTGCATTATCATATTGTTATTATTTCCCCCCGCCCCACACACGCACAGTTCAGGATGTCTTTATGTATTGGATATATTGCTCCAGTAGACCTGCCTGGTTTTAGATGTGCTAGGAGTGACCTTGCCAGAGTTCTCAGTGTTCGACTTTGCTCCAGGCCCGACCGGTTCAATGCTGCTATTGTCCTGCATATGTCGCTGCGTGATTAATTCCGAGCAAAACTCTGGTAAAGCATTCACATTTCAGGTAACTGATTATAGGACAAACCGTGTGGACTTAGAAAAATACAGCTATTGTTCCGTAAAAATCCCTAAGTTTTATGAAAAAATTGGTTTATATGGATTACAAATCTTATATATATATATATATATATATATATATATATATATATATATATATATATATATATATATATATATATATATATATATATATATAACTTTTATTATTATTATTATTATTATTATTATTATTATTATTATTATTGTATTTTATTTTAACCATTGGATCTGTGTGTGTGTGTGTGTGTGTGTGTGTGTGTAAGAGAGAGAGAAAGAGAGAGAGAGAGAGGGAGATATGAAGGACTTTCCTTAATATTGTGGAGGGGCTCAGAAATGAATGAAGAGATAGTCCATTGAATGCAGTTGAATGCCATGACAACTAGGAACAACCTCAGATTTATTCCAAACAGTTAGGGAGTATTGTACAAGGGCGTCAATCATCTATTATTTCGGCCCTTAAATAAATGCAAAAACTGCGGCCGCACAAAGGCTTCCAACAGGAGCCGGACATTTGTCTACATTTCCTCCATTGTCTGCAGCTTAGCAATCGGTTTGTATTTGTGTTTGCCCGGGTTCGACCACCCAGGATGAGCAGAGGACTGGCTAAAAACGTGCAACATTGTCACCCACATCACATACTAGATAGGAGGCACACAGGCGAGAAGAAAAGAGAGACGGGAGGGGTAAAACCGGGAGGAAAGGACACTGATCAACAATAATGCTCTGCTGTTCTGGAAGCGCGGGGACGAAGGGAAGTTTAAGAACAAAAATAAAAAATAAGAATGATTTAGCTTGGTCCTTTAGAGCCCGTCGGATTAGATAATAACGTCTTTTACGCAGTTCAACCTGAGCTGTGTATTCTTTTTTGTGACGTTTGGGGGGGGGGGGGGGGGGGGTATTTTTGTATGTGGCATTTTATTTTACATTTACAATACAAGACAATAATTTGAATAATGTAGTTGAAGTGTCAGTCGTCAGAAAATAATAATAATAAAAATAATAATAATAATAATAATAATAATAATTATTATTATTATTATTATTATTATTATTATTATTATTATTATTTCTCTGCGCGTTGTGCTGCATTGGTATTTGATGACTTAATTATGTCCAGTGTAAGCTCTTTCATTCTAATCTCGAGCTAAAATATTTACCTAAAAGGTTTACATAAATTATCCTATTGCCATCTGAAGCTTGATCGTTTGGAAGAGAATCACGAAAAACAGCCGAAACAACAATATATTTGCTGAACTGCCCCGCTGGTTATGTTTCAACGTATTACAGTTCACAAAGGAATATGTTACGATTATTTACGCTAAACCTAAACAGTAGTGGTTGTTTGCTAAAATGCGCTTTCAAGTTAGTCCGTGTGGTGTGTAAAGCTACTTGGAGGTCCTTTGTATGTAAATAGGGTGTAAAAAGGCCCTCCCCATCTTTGTAATTAATTGACACGTTATACCACTCATCATGTTCTGAAGCACCAATGGTATAGGCTCGGATCTCCCCAAAACCCACAATTTCACATCGGCAAACACTGTCTTCATCCACTTGACTCCCAAGACCCGCCCACACGTGGCCAACCTTTTGCGTTTTTAATGCTTTTTCACTGCAGGTTCATGTGTTGAGACCAACCTTATATGGACCGATCAGTCCGGTAATGGCTTATTTCCCCGTAACACCCAGCGCTAGCACAGTATCCATGAAGCAGACATAGCTCTCCAGTCTCGTTGGCATTCTTACTGGACTTACAGACCTGATTCCTCCGCTACTTTTTAGGCAATGCTCATCGATCGAGTTCCATGAGTCGCCTGCTCTGTGCTTTGCGCTGAAAACGGCTCTTTTTTCACCACCTTTCTTGTCTTTTTTCTGTGTTTCTGTTTTTTGGAACAGAGGATTGTCAAACTGGTGCAGCAACTTTACTGCGTTCCCTGCATCCACTGCCCCAGAACATGTCGTTGACCAACACAAAGACGGGCTTTTCAGTGAAGGACATTTTGGACCTCCCTGACACTAACGATGAGGAAGGATCTATCACTGGGACTGAGGAGGATACGGAGGGCTCAGAGGCAGCAAAAACACCCGGAGTGCTGGTGCAAAGTCCGCTAGAGAACGTCCAAAACCTGCCTTTAAAGACCCCTTTTTATGATAACACTGACAATCCTTACACCAGGTGGCTTGCAACTACAGACAGCATCCAATACTCATGTAAGTACTGTTTAAGAGCCCTAAGGTGAATATCTTGCACCACTTTTTGTAAGAAGACCAGCAACTTGTTTAATTAGCGGTTTTAATTGTTTAACAGCTATATGTAATTCCTGCTTTTGCACTCTCTGTGTCAGGCAGTCTCTGTCCGTTTTCACTGTTGCTCTTGTCTTAAAGGCGTAACCCTTTTCTTAGGTGTGTTTGCGAACAAGCTTCCGCCGATGCATGTTCTGTGTGTTAGCTCCATATTTTTCATTTTATACATTATTGTAAATAAATAAAGTGTTGAAGTAGGGTTTATTTTAAGTGTTTAGTATATAGAGGGATTACTTTGTCTTTGCTGGCTATATGCCTTTTGTCTGCTGATACATATTGGCCTTTTATTGGATAATGAATCGAAAGAGTTTTTTTGGAATATGTTTTTTATGAGTTATACCAGTTCAAAAGCTAATTTTATTATTTATAGTCGTTTAAAAAAGTGCAATATTGATATTCATATGTATGTATGGTTCTGAGAGAAGTTTGAATTAAATTACGTTTTAGAAAAATGCGCAACAATGTAAATGCACATGATAGTCATCTATATATTAGTCTATATAGTTATTTTATTAACTTTTCCTCCGTTGTTTCACTACACAGTGCACGGGCTCTCCGCAAGTTCCCAAGACTCTTCTGCAAAGTCCCCGGAGCCCTCCGCGGACGAGTCTCCTGACAACGACAAGGAAACTTCGAGCAGCGGCAGCGACTCTGGTAAGAAGCGAAAAAGGAGGGTGCTCTTTTCCAAGGCGCAGACGTACGAACTCGAGCGCCGATTCAGGCAGCAGCGGTACCTCTCGGCCCCCGAGAGGGAGCACCTCGCCAGTCTGATCCGCCTGACGCCAACCCAAGTGAAAATCTGGTTCCAGAACCACCGGTACAAAATGAAGAGGGCTCGCGCGGAGAAAGGTATGGAGGTGACCCACCTACCCTCCCCCCGGCGGGTGGCCGTACCTGTGTTAGTCAGGGATGGCAAGCCGTGCCACACGCTAAAAGCTCAGGACTTGGCGGCCACCTTTCAGGCTGGCATCCCCTTCTCGGCGTACAGCGCCCAGTCTCTCCAGCACATGCAGTACAATGCACATTACAGCGCCGCCACCACGCCGCAGTTCCCCACGGCGCACCACCTGGTGCAAACGCAGCAGTGGACTTGGTGAGCCGTTATGGACTCTGCCAGGGCTGCATTTTAAAGACCTCGTTAGGGAGTTTTCCAAAACAAAACAACAGCAACAATAGGAAAAAACGAGAAAAAAGTGAAAAAAGAAAAGAAAAGGACTTTCTGGTTTCGCAACTTGACCCATTGTCACCGTTTTATTTTCGGGGCTGATGTGTGCGCCGTGTTTACATGTTTTCGTCCAGAAAACCAGGTCCAGTCTATCCCCCAGATCTAAGAATGTTAAAGCTCTTGTGATATTTTGTAAAATATGTTTGTGTGTTGTAGAAATGTTTTTTTGTCCCTCGTGTTATAAGCACGTTCAAGACCACTTTATAATTATAGAATTTTATTTCTTGTTTTTTTTTCTCTCCAAATATATTTATAGCCATGAATAAAACATTGGCAACTTTTAGTTTATTTTAATTGTTTTATTTTTTCTGTAAATATATGTGGTAACTGTATGCAATGCAGATATATTTGGCCGCTCAGCTAGTCATAAAGATATAGTTCACCCAATATTTAGGGCAGGGAAAAAATGGATCAGCAGTTGTAGATAAATATCCCTCAGAAATATGTTGATAGCAGTTGCAAAGCGCGTTGATGAAAGAATACCCCAATTTTTATAAGACTTTTAATAAAATGCTGTGTTTCAGAAATTTCGCTTGGAATTGCGTCTGGTGTTAACGGGGAGGGCGGACTGAGAATGTGGCAAAATACTGGCAGTTTTATTTGGATTTTTACATTTTCACAGAAGAGAACTCTGCATGAGTTTTAAAATAATGCGATGGTTATAAAGCTATTTAACACAAACGTTGTTAGATTAATTTTTCCGGCTTTGCATTCATCAGCTGCATTAACTGCATTCTATTTTCCGAATTTATCTGTATGATCACTTCAGGAATAAGAAGCCTATAGTCACTTTGTGAGATGGGGGTAAAAATCCACTCACTTAATATAAGAGCTTCTTCAGCTAAGCAGCCTTTCATTCGACTGCTCTCGTCTTTTCAAGGTCCGGGAGTGAGTGCTCCACAAGTCGGATGCTAAAATGCCACATTTAGGGGTCCATGCCAGTCTGCTTATATACCTCATTTCGATTTAGTGTGTTTAATGCAGGGTTAACACGAATTACGGCTGGAAAAAAATGCTGCTTTTATAACGTACACATGTAATTTTTGTCAGTGCGTGTTTTTGGACCGGCAGTTTAGAGTAGACTAAAGAGAAACTTAGAAGGTAAACGCAGAAATCGACCGTGCAATAGAAATGTCCCTATCCCAACAGAGATTTATATATGTAGTACAACGGACTGCGCTTCGCAATATCTTAAATTGCTCGTGTTTCCCCCGCAAATAACAACAGATGTTGAAGCGACCCCACTATCATTAAACAAACTTCAGAATTGACACACGGTGCTAATTATTTACAGAACTCCATCTCGGGGGAGCAGACCTAATCCGGATAGACAAAGTTTAATCTATGACTACGATGAGTAGGTTGCTGTATTTTAGTCATATTTATTTTTATTTTTATCTCTTTTTTATTATTATTTTGGCATATGCCCACAGAGAGAATTAAATCTAGCTGAATATATCTGAATTTGTGAACATAATATTATGATCAGTGAGTGATTAGTAATGCGATAAACAAATGTACTTGTGTTGTAATTTTTATTTCGATAAAAAAAACGCAATTTATATTGTTTTAATCAGTTTTCGAAGTTCAAGGGCAAAATGTGATTTTATAGAGGTTTTTTTATTGGCAAAGTCTACAGTTTGCTTGCAAAAATATATTTATTAGGTTATGCATTAGTGTATGAAATGCTGATATGCTTTAATAATCGACAGCGTGACGCAGTGTGATAGAGAAGTCTATCTTTACACAATATACTGTATCCAACACAAAACGAGCACAATGGCATAGGGTCGATGGTTGTGGGTGTTAGAGGCGTGCATTTTAACACGGGGAGTGTATTCTTTGTTGGCTAGTGAGAGAGAGTGCGAGAGATAGAGCGAGAGTCTCTCTGTGTGCGTGTCTCTCTCAGAGTTTCTTGGTGCTATTCAGTCCCTTTATCTCGGCCAGTGCATCCCGAATCAGGGAGATACACCCTTGGTTTTTTGTGAGCCTGTCTGTTGGTGCCATTGTGGTCCTTGTTGTACACGTCCTATTCCATATGGACAGCTGGGCCCACGAGGAGAGAAAGGGATCCTTCACAAAACCCAAATTGTGTCCAGCTTTCAAATGCAGCATTGTTGTCTCTCAAAGAAAAACGAATTAAAAATTCGTGCTATATCTATTCTGGAAAGAGGCAGACCCATTCACAGATAACAGGGAGTCCTTCTTCCTTGATATAGCAGTGCTAACAACAGTTCTCTCATTGCCTTTCCTTCTTTCCTCTCTCTCTCCCTCTCTCTACCCTCGCTTTTATGCTTGTTGGAAGAGAATAATTATTGTCTGTCCTGTAAAGTCTGTGGCGAAACTGCTGCACAACTATTTAAGATGCCAAAATGGTATGGCTTTTTATGTGTCCTCGCAGATAATCGCTATTGTAAACGAGACGATACATTTTAAAATAAGAAATTACTTTTAGATCCTGATCTTAATTTAGTTTTCGGATTAATACTAATACTAGGACATAGAAGAAAATAGAGATCGAACTTATTCGTTTTTCACGATTCATTTACATTTATTGTAATTCGAAATAAAAATTATGAAATCACAAATGAGTCCGAAATCGATACCAATCAAATTATTTTTTTTAATTTGTGGTCAAATAAACGAAAACACTCTCGCTTTAAAGTAAATGACCAAAGTTTTCCGATTTATTAATGAAAATGAAAATGAGTAAGGAAAATAAATGTACACACACATTATATATATTTATTTTAGAAATATCTAACGTAGTCATTAAAAAGACACACTTTCTGAAGTAAGCTGGCAGCGCACAGGTCTGATTTAGAGAATCACCGACCACAATTGTAAAGGACAAAACAGCCCAGCTCCTCCGTGTCTTCTCTTAGGAAACATTTCATTTATCTGAAATTGGTTTCGCTTACAGAGTATTTGAGAGCGAATTTGTAAAAAAAAAAAAAAAAAAAAAAAAAAAAAAAAAAGTCACATAATATTCAAGCAAATAATATCGAGAATGAGCTCAACTACCCCGTGGATAATAACATTTCATGCCTCAAAATAGAATTTTTCAGGAAATGTGCACTTGGGAGTCCATGGATCTCCGTAATCGTGCCCATTTGAACCTCAGCATAAATCATTTTTATCGTGAACATCTCCAAATAACGAGGGTTCTCAGTGCCATAATAAGAGGGACTTTTATTTAAAGGAAGTAATCTAGTCTTTTATTGCCTCTCAGAAGATTCAGATTAGATTCCCCCACCGTCATGAAGGAGAGATTGAACACACTGCTGCAGTGGGCCTCTATGGTTGTGAAGATGATCAAGTAAAGAACCACAAGATGGCGACAAAGCCTTTCACAAAGAGAGATCTGGCCCAACGCCACTCAAAGTACGGTTCTTTTTATTGACTGACTTGTGGTTTTTTTTCAGGCCAAAAACGTGTCTTCAGCGCCTATTTAAGTGAGAACAATGTACTTTAGTGGTGAATGAGTTTTAGGGTTAAAATGTTACCCAAGTTAAATTTATAATGAGTAAAGGCCGTGTCAATGACTGAGGAGGAGAATGTGAGGTGGAGGTGGATAGAACCTTAGCAGTGAAGATCCACAGAGAGGCGCAATTGGCACGTGGAAAGAAATATCACTTACTTCAAAAACAATATTTGCACATATTTTAATGTTTTTCCTGCTGTAAGGGAATTGCTTGGAGAATCTTTTCATAGTACCCGATGGTCCTACTAAAACAGCCTACGCACACAGTTTGTGTTTATACTTGAGCCTCATTGGGGTATGGTTACAGTAGGGAAAGCTTTTCATGATGATTGTCTACATATGAGAAGTAAAGAAGTAAACACGCAGTTAGAACGCCTTTACTGAGTGAGGTGGCGCTCTTGTCACACTGATCATTTAAAACGCAGCAACTCTGTTCTGTGCAGCAAGTTTTGCTTATTTTTCTGCACCCAAGAATATAGGAAGGGTCTTATTGTTCCTTTAACATTAAGCTTTCAACATGATATTGGTAATGTTAGATAATTTTAAATGATAAGCAGTGATAGTAGTAATAATAATAATAATAATAATAATAATACTTTTCTTTCTCACGAATCATCACCCAAGAGGAGATTTACAATCTCACAAGGTTTTTAATTTTCAACAGATACATTTTAAACATAATGAACGTAGAAGTTTAATAAAAACAAAAAACATACAGTTCAGACCACATAGTTGATTTTTAGAGATAGGCCTATTTTACATGCTCCAACTTTTGCAGTAGCAGGTATGCTGTTCTGCTCTTTATTTTCTGGCCTAAAATGCTAATCACATCTGACTAATTCTTTTTAAATAGGGCTTGCTTTGTAAAGGAAGGATGAAACAATCAGTCAATCATTCGGTCTGCGCACTTGGGTGCTGGAAGTTTTCCCAGGTCAGACTGCTGAAGAGCTCTTGTCTCTGCAGTCACAACAGTGCTGTGGTTCAGTAATCACTCAAGTCTCCCCTTCTGTTCTGGGTTTCATGCATGGACCTGGTGATGCGAAATACTGAACATGCATGGTAAATCACTGATTTCTGACTTTTACAAACATACATAGACATAAAAAGAAAGGATTGTTATGAATTCTTTTGTTTTGTGTCATAAAGAGTTGGAAGCATTTATTTTTGATTACATAAGTTCCCAAAGTTTCCAAAAAACATAATAACACTATGTGTAATAAAACACTTGTTTACCACAAAAAAACAAACATATTTTATTAATCTAATAATGGTGTAAAATTATTATATATCACATGCATTTATTGTGTGTGTGTGTAAGTGTGTGTGTGTGTGTGTGTAAATTGGGTACATCAGCTACTAAATCCAAAAGTGGAGAAATTAGGGAATAATATTGTGGTAAAGGTGATCTTCTACAGCACCTGCTTAATGGAACCTATATCCAAATGACACATTTAGCCATTTTACCACCAGAAGTAGTAACACCCCCTTCAGCTTATTTTTAGCAAGTAATTATGTGATGTAATAATTGTCTTTCATACCAGGAAAAAAGAAAAATCTAAATCATCAGTGTCACATAAAAATGGGAAGAGTAATCAGTGTCCAGATAGAAAAACAAGAACAAAATAGTGTGTGGTTGTAGTGCAGAATCACATTAAGAAATCATATTCAGTTCAGGAATTAAGAAGAGAAACCAAGAAAGCTCTCAGAAGGGGAACTGTTCATATTCTGGTAATAAAGGCAAATCAAACCTCCCATATGAGTGTCAAAGACTTTCAGGAAGTTTTAGCTGAGGTAACAGTGGTAAGTGGTGCTTGCTCAAACAGAATCTTCATGAAAAAAGCGCATTTTGTGATTTATACTCTAAATGTTTCGTTTTTGTCTGAAAACATCTAGACAAGTCAGATACATTAAAAATAATCAATGATTAAAGTAAAAAAAACTATCGCACAATTTGCAAAGGTGCATTTAAAAAAAAACAACTTTACTTTTCATGAAAAGAACATCTTGCCAACTGTGAAACACGGGGGTGGACCTATCATGCTTTGTGGTTGTGTTGTCACCAGTGGCACTTGCCTTATCGACATGAAAGGAGAGTTTTTATTAATGTGTAAAAAGTCATTATAATTTAGGGTATAGTAAAGGCTTCTATTGCAAGATCCAGTACTATTGTTATAGATTTTAGTACAACAATAGTAAACCTGTACCAAATTTGTGTTTCAGAAAGAAAGAGACTAATTCAAGTTATTTTTCAAAATATTATAATGGACCTGTACTGATAGTTTCTGTATATGTCTACACAATTCTTTGGAAAGTAACATTCAGTCACTCATTTGTTATCCCTCACTGTATCTTATTAACAGATAAGTACTTTAGTGTTTTGCTGGTGGTGAGGGTGTTTGCAAAATCACTAATGGTGTATTTGTGAAGCTGATTTCCACAAATCAATTAAATACATCCTTATGCTGAGGTATAAAGGTATAAATATTTTACTAGTAATCGTGTAACCCAAGAGAAACAAATTGAGTCACAGAATGCTATTACATTCAAAATTCTTTAAAATATTGTACAATATAATTTACAATGCTCAAAATAGTTTAGCCTAAAATGTGTAAAAACAAATTGTAGTTTTTACACATGTTGCAGAAATAAATCCACACACAGTCAACTAGTGTATAGCTAAAGTTTGGGGAAATGATACAGCAAAACAAAGAACCCTCAGAAGTGTGACATGGTGCAGTCATCCCTGTGCTTGAATATGTAAGTATGATCTTTATGTCTAAGAACCAATCATATAAAACATTACTTCAAAAAAAGTGTTTTGTTGTTTAACTTCCTACAAAGGTTGAAGGATAGCACTGAGCGCTGCAAAGACCAACACTGATACCACTGCAACTGTGTAAGTGACATAAAAAAGGATGCTCTACATGCTGTTACTACATCCTGCTCTTCACTGCCCTGAAGTAGCCATGCAGGATGAGTTGATAACTGTTTCTTAGTAAAAAAAAAGTGATCCAATGCTGAATGACAGAAATTCCAGACATCAAACTAAACTTGAATGTACATATCTTCCTATTCAAGAAACCTCTTATCTTTAAACAGACTCTTCTATTCTGTATCATTTGTACACTTAATGGTATTAATTCATGGGTAATGTGCCTCATAACAGACTAAAGTTAACCTCTACTTAGCCACAGCAAAAATAACTGTCAATAAACTCTACATGTGCTAGCTGACGTTCCTGAAGAACATTAAATAGGCCTTTCATTAGAGTAAGGCAGTAAACAGAAATGTTGTACTCAAAATTTAGTACATTCTGCCAAGGATGGGGGGTAACAAAGTATAGGAGCTTTGATACTACACTTTTTAAGTAACTTTTACTTTGTTTTGTCTGCAAAAATGTATTACTTCTGCTCACTAGCTGGTTGCTTCATGGTGTGCACAAATACTTACTGTACTTCCATGGAGCTCAGTGTAAAGAGTTTGAAATTACATTAAAGTTAAATAAAAAGAAGAAGAATAAAATACATACTAAAACAGATTTTAAGTACAAGACCTGAGGAAAAAGAAAGAAACAGGCTATCATATGTTCATTATATCAAAAAAGCCATATACACACCATAAATTGTAATATATAAAGTTTTAAATCTTTTTTTTTTTTTACATTTTTATTATTTTTCAAAGTAATCAAATCGCTGTTTAAAAGTTTCACATCACTGTTTAAAATAATTATGGCTGGGACTTTACAAGCAGTGATGAAACTTCTAAATCTGCATATATATATATATATATATATATATATATATATATATATATATACACACTACCGTTCAAAAGTTTGGGGTCACATTGAAACATCCTTATTTTTGAAGGAAAAGCACTGTACTTTTCAATGAAGATAACTTTAAACTAGTCTTAACTTTAGACAAATACACTCTGTACATTGCTAATGTGGTAAATGACTATTCTAGCTGCAAATGTCTGGTTTTGGTGCAATATCTACATACAGTGCCCTCCATAATTATTGGCACCCCTGGTTAAGATGTGTTCTTTAGCTTCTCATAAATTGAGTTTTGTTCAAAATAATATAGGACCACGATGGAAAAAAAGAGTAAAATACAACCTTTAACTCAAGTGAATTTATTCAGTAGGAAAAAAATCCCACATTAAGAAATAATTATTTAACATCAAATCATGTGTGCCACAATTATTAGCACCCCTGATGTTAATACTTTGTACAACCCCCTTTTGTCAACAAAACAGCACCTAATCTTCTCCTGTAATGTTTCACAAGATGGGAGAATACAGAAAGAGGGATCTTTGACCATTCCTCTTTGCACATTCTCTCTAAATCATCCATCGACCTGGGTCCTCTCCTCTGCACTCTCCTCTTCAGCTCACCCCACAGGTTTTCAATGGGGTTGAGGTCTGGGGACTGAGATGGCCATGGGAGGAGCTTGATTCTGTGTGCGGTGAACCATTTCTGTGTAGATTTGGCCACATGTTTAGGGTCATTATCTTGCTGAAAGACCCAGTGACGACCCATCTTCAGCTTTCGGGCAGAAGCCACCAGATTTTGTTTTAAAATGTCCTGGTATTTTAGAGCATTCATGATGCCATGCACCCTAACAAGGTTACCAGGGCCTTTAGAAGAGAAACAGGCCCACAGCATCACTGATCCCCTGCCGTATTTCACAGTGGGCATGAGGTGCTTTTCTGCATACTCAGCTCTTGTGTTACGCCAGACCCACTTAGAGCATTTGTTGCCAAAAAGCTCTATCTTTGTTTCATCTGACCAAAGCACACGGTCCCAGTTGAAGTCCCAGTACCGCTTAGCAAACTCCAAACGTTTGCGTTTATGATTGTGAGTGAGAAATGGTTTCTTCCGTGCATGCCTCCCAAACAGCTTGTTGGCATGTAGATAGCGCCTGATGGTTGTTTTGGAGACTTTGTGACCCCAAGAAGCTACCATTTGTTGCAATTCTGTAACAGTGAGCTTTGGAGAACTTTTTATTTCTCTTATCATCCTCCTCACTGTGCGTGGTGGCAAAATAAACTTGCGTCCTCGTCCAGGCTTGTTTACCACTGTTCCAGTTGTTTTAAACTTCTTAATAATTCCTCTGACAGTAGATATGGACAGGTGTAGGCGAGTAGCGATTTTCTTGTAGCCATTGCCTGACTTGTGAAGGTCAACACACATCTGCCTCACTTGAATGGTATGTTCCTTTGTCTTTCCCATGTTGAAGATAAATGGCCTCTGTGTCACGTCATATTTATACCCCAGGGAAACAGGAAGTTGTGAATTACTAATTAAATGTTCCTACATACTCTGATCAACTTCGTATACTGTAGAAGTGACAGAAATACTTTTATTAAATTTATTTCCTAAGAATTGTTAGGGGTGCCAATAATTGTGGAACAGGTGATTTTATGAAGAATAATTATTTCTTAGTCAGGGATTTTATTTCCCCCTTAAAATTTACTTGAGTTAAAGGTTGGACTTTACTTTTTTTTCCCATCGTGGTCCTATATTATTTTATTAGTTTATTAGTTTATTACAAAACTCAATTTATGAGAAGCTAAAGAACACATCTTAACCAGGGGTGCCAATAATTATGGAGGGCACTGTAGGTGTATAGAGGCCCATTTCCAGCAACTATCACTCCAGTGTTCTAATGGTACAATGTGTTTGCTCATTGGCTCAGAAGGCTAATTGATGATTAGAAAACCCTTGTGCAATCATGTTCACACACCTGAAAACAGTCTAGCTCATTACAGAAGCTACAAAACTGACCTTCCTTTGAGCAGATTGAGTTTCTGGAGCATCACATTTGTGGGGTCAATTAAACGCTCAAAATGGCCAGAAAAAGAGAACTTCATCTGAAACTCGACAGTCTATTCTTGTTCTTAGAAATGAAGGCTATTCCATGCGAGAAATTGCTAAGAAATTGAAGATTTCCTACAACGGTGTGTACTACTCCCTTCAGAGGACAGCACAAACAGGCTCTAACCAGAGTAGAAAAAGAAGTGGGAGGCCGCGTTGCAAAACTAAGCAAGAAGATAAGTACATTAGAGTCTCTAGTTTGAGAAACAGACGCCTCACAGGTCCCCAACTGGCATCTTCATTAAATAGTACCCGCAAAACACCAGTGTCAACATCTACAGTGAAGAGGCGGCTGCGGGATTTTGGGCTTCAGGGCAGAGTGGCAAAGAAAAAGCCATATCTGAGACTGGCTAATAAAAGAAAAAGATTAAGATGGGCAAAAGAACACAGACATTGGACAGAGGAAGACTGGAAAAAAGTGTTGTGGACGGATGAATCCAAGTTTGAGGTGTTTGGATCACAAAGAAGAACGTTTGTGAGACGCAGAACAAATGAATAGAAGCTGGAAGAATGCCTGACGCCATCTGTTAAGCATGGTGGAGGTAATGTGATGGTCTGGGGTTGCTTTGGTGCTGGTAAGGTGGGAGATTTGTACAGGGTAAAAGGGATTCTGAATAAGGAAGGCTATCACTCCATTTTGCAACGCCATGCCATACCCAGTGGATAGCGCCTGATCTGAGCCAATTTCGTCCTACAACAGGACAATGACCCTAAACACACCTCTGAATTGTGCAAGAACTATTTACAGCAGAAGCAGGCAGCTGGTATTCTATTGGTAATGGAGTGGCCAGCGCAGTCACCAGATCTGAACCCCATTGAGCTGTTGTGGGAGCAGCTTGACCGTATGGTACACCAGAAGTGCCCATCCAACCAATCCAACTTGTGGGAGCTGCTTCTAGAAGCGTGGGGTGCAATTTCTCCAGCTTACCTCAACAAATTAACAGCTAGAATGCCAAAGGTGTGCAATGCGGTAATTGCTGCAAATGGAGGATTCTTTGATGAAAGCAAAGTTTGATGTAAAAACAATGTTATTTCAAATACAAATCATTATTTCTAACCTTGGCAATGTCTTGACTCTATTTTCTATTCATTTCACAACGTATGGTGGTGAATAAGTGTGACTTTTCATGGAAAACACAAAATTGTTTGAGTGACCCCAAACTTTTGAACGGTAGTGTATATATATATATATATATATATATATATATATATATATATATATATATATATATATATATATATATATATATATATATATATATATATATGCCTGACTGAATATATGGTCTGGATTTAGAAAACCGCTGTAAAAATGAAATATTTCAGCAGTTTTAAAACACTTTATTTTTTATTAGTTCTCAATGGTTCTTTTGGATCACTGTTTAAAATATTTGCTTAAATTGAATGAACGTTTAACATTTAAGTTACTGTTCAAACTTTAAAAAAAAAAAGATAATTGTACAAAAGATTGAAATCACTGTTTAGAAACATCTTGACACTGTTCAAATTCAGGATTCATACATGCTTACTAATGTAAACATGTAACGCGTGTGAGTCTGTGGTCTCTTTAGGATTACATTTGTCCTCAGTGTTCATACAGAAGAATGGATCTACCTGGAAGTGAAGTGTTTATATATATATATATATATATATATATATATATATATATAAACAGGTATTTCTATTAATGTAGAAATTTAAAAATATATATTTTAAAAGAAGTTACTGGAGCTTATTAAAGCGAAACAGTGTGAATCTATATACAGTGGCTTGCAAAAGTATTCATATCCCTTGAACTTTTCCACATTTTGTCACCTTATAACCACAAATGTATTTTATTGAGATTTTAAGTGATAGACAAACACAAAGTATTGCATAAGTGAGAAGTGGAATGAAAATGATACATGGTTCTCAAATTTGTTTATCAAAAACAAAATGTAATGTGTAAAAATATTCAGCTCTCTTTACTCAAAAACCTAAATAAAATCCAGTGCAATCAACTTCCTCCACAAGTCACTTTATGAGTTATTGGGGTCCAGCTGTCCAGCTGTGTGTAATTTAGTCTGCTCTGTGAAGACCTCAGTGGTTTGTTAGAGAACACTAGCGAACAAACAGCATCATGAAGACTAAGGACCTCACCAGACAGGTCAGAGATAAAGTTGTGAAGTTTAAAGCAGGGTTAGGTTATAAAAACATATCCCAAGCTTTGAGCATCCCAAAGAGCACTGTACAATCCATCATCCAAAACTAGAAAAAGTATTCTACACCTGCAAACCTACCAAGTCATGGCCATTCACTGACAACTGACAGATCAAGCAAGGGGAACACTGGTCAGAAGAACATCCAAGAGACCCATGGTCACTCTGGAGGAGCTGCAGAAATCCATAACTCAGGTGGGAGAATGTGTATACAGGACAACTATAATAAGTCATGCGCTCCACAAATATGGCCTTTATGGAAGAGTGTCAAGAAGAAATCCACTGTTAAAAGAAACATATGACTTGCTGTTTGCAGTTGCAACAAATATGTGTTCTGTGGTCAGATGAGACCAATGTTGAATTTTCTGGCATAAATGCAATGCACTATATGGAAAGGAAAAGTAACACTGCTCATCACCCTGAACACACATCCCACTGTGAAACATGGTGATGGCAGCATCATGGTGTAGAGAGGCTTTTCTTCAGCAGGGACAGAGAAGCTAGACAGAGTTAATGTGAAGATGGATGGAGCTAAATACCTCAATCCTGGAAGAAAACCTGTTGAGACTGGGAAGGAGATTCACTTTCCAGCAATGCTTTGTGTTTGTCTATCACTTAAAATCTAAATAAAATACATTTAAGTTTGTAGTTGAAAGGTGACAAAATGTGGAAAAGTTTTGCAAGCCATGTGATTAGTTAGCTTTCCTTTTACCACAAAACAGCATTCTTGTTTGTAGCATGTAGCATGTATTACCCAAAACCCAGCACACAAATGTTTTCATTAAGAATACACCTGTCTCATTTTCCTAATTACTGGTGTAGCTAAACAGAACTAAACCATCATCACACCTTTGAAAATACAATAACAATAAATAACAATCATCATTGAATCATTTTACTAATTGTATGTAAACTTTTTTTTTTACACTGATTGATAAAAGATCAAATGAATAAATGTAAGAAAGATCACAGGAAAGGAAAAGCCTAAGGAAAACGAATTGAACAGGAAAGACAGATAAATATTCCAAAGATTTTTAAGCAATTCATATACAGGGGTTGGACAATGAAACTGAAACACCTGTCATTTTCGTGTGGGAGGTTTCATGGCTAAATTGGACCAGCCTGCTGGACAATCTTCATTAATTGCACATTGTACCAGTAAGAGCAGAGTGTGAAGGTTCAATTAGCAGGGTAAGAGCACAGTTTTGTTCAAAATATTGCAATGCACACAACATTATGGGTGACATACCAGAGTTTAAAAGAGAATAAATTGTTGGTGCACGTCTTGCTGGCGCATCTGTGACCAAGACAGCAAGTCTTTGTGATGTATCAAGAGCCACAGTATCCAAGGTAATATCAGCATATCACCAAGAAAGACCAACCACATCCAACAGGATTAACTGTGGACGCAAGAGGAAGCTATCTGAAAGGGATGTTTGGGTGCTAACCCGGATTGTATCCAAAAAACCTAAAACCACGGCACCTAAATCATGACAGAATTCAATGTGCACCTCAACTCTCCTGTTTCCACCAGAACTGTCCGCCGGGACAATAAATTACTGTGGTCTAAAACCAGGTGTTTCAATTTCATTGTCAAACCCCTGTATGTATAGTGTCATGACTCATAACATGAGCATTAGGGAATGCTTGGAAGAGAAACTTTGAGTCATTACACTGAGTGGAGTCATAAGAAGCTTTTGACAGGTGAGGCTTTGTAGATTCACACATTTTCTTCATCGTTTCTGAAATTAAAGCACTGGTTTATTTATTTATTTTATCCACTGCAGTACAGAGGGAAGACCATAATGTGGATGGAGAACCTGAACATCAGAGAACAGCGTCACACTCTAGGAAAACTTTGAAGACAACAGTATATTCCACAACACAAAGCAATGTTGTGTCCACTATTCATTGTGAACTGAAAAATGATGGAACAAATCTGGGTCCAGGGCGGATTTTGCTGAAGGTCACTCTAGGTGCCTTCCCCCTGCTGTTTGGCCAGTAATTTCTATTTTGTTAAGATTTATTGTAGTACTGCTGCACTGATCACTATTGTTTAGTCAAATACATTTTTGTGTGTTGGTGTAAGATTTCGATAATAATTCTGTGAAAAAAAAAGAAGAAAAAAAAAGAAAACATTAAATAAATTATTTCAAGCCTATTTAAATTTACAGATCTACGTGTATTTATTCAGAGTAGTTTGTTGAAAGTGAAGAAACATGAATCAGCAGACGTGACCTTGTGTTAGCTCAGAAATAAGACTTCTGATAGACAAACAACATTATGATAATGGCAAGTTTCTTAATCCTATATTCAAAAGGATAGCAGTTAGCAGGATAACACACCTCTTTGCCGCCTGAGTTGTCTAGTTAATGGGTTCTACTAGTTATACTGGTTATAATCTCACAAAGCGCATAATAAGGTATACAATATGTTTGGGAACTGTTATTTTTCTTTTTTTATCTGTTTTTTTCATTGAACATCATTTGGTTATTATCAGTACTTTACTACAATCAATTTGACTGCATGTATAATTATGGTCAAAATAAGTTTGATGTCGAGATGCTGTCAAACAGACTAATTTTGCTATAGGTTACAAAAATAAAATCATAATGTAGCCAAACCATATAAAACATATGGGACCTTAATTTTTCATGTTATTACAACATCCGGTGTTATTGTGTGTACACTGTTTATTGTGCTATCAATAAAGGTTACAGTTCATGGTGAACTCTTGTGGTTTGCAAAGTAACATACTGTACATGAAAAAAACCTATGTGGGAAATGGTTTTTAAGCAACACTATTCAATTAGCAGCAAATACGTATGTTTAAATTACTTTAGCCTTCAAACATTTAAAAGTGAATTGTACATCAACTGTACACCAACCGGATAAATTAAGTCATGCATAAATCATTCATATCAGTCAATAACCGTTCCAGATTAATTCAATCCCCTCTTTCTTGATGGAGAACTACAAAAAATGACTTCATTATGCAACAATGCAATGCAAGATGCATATGTGTCATCCATTAAAGGTGTGGGAGGATGATGAGTGAGGAATTCAGACAATGACACTCACCAGATTTAAAATATCATTGGGAACTTGTGAAACTATTCTGTGAAATGTTGAAGAAAATTACACTGTCAAAAATTTAAAAAACCCTGTGCAGGAGTTGTTGGAATGGAAGTGAACTTGTGTGTGTATTATAAAGATATATGAAAGTGAATATGATAATAGAGTGAAAGGATAGGTTTGTTGGGGAAAACTGTACAAAAATCTGTCTTGTGGAACATTTGCATATAGATGTTGTAGCTGAGCCTGTAGATCTTGCAAACTTGTAGGTTGTCTGTGTCACAAAGCCAGTGTCCCCACAGGTCCCATAAATGCTTAATTAATGATAAATGATTAATGTGGCAAGACCCAGTGTTTAAATTATATGTAGGAGGTCTAGTCGGGAGGGAGGAGTGTATGAAAGCAATTTATTTACTTAAAATAAACTTAATGCAAAAGCATTAAGAGGACCTGAAAAATTGTGAGTAATCTACTGTTGACACTGTCTGATTGTAAATGAATCAGAATGAATCCATTGATCAGATTTTGAAAGATGGGGGTGGTGATCATCCAACATCCTGACCAATTTTTTTTAAATATCATTGGTTTCAGAAAAAACAGTACAATGTGCAGGTGTCTCAATACTTTTGTTTATTTAAGGTAATGTATGTATAAAGCTTATGACCATGCAGTAAATGCAATGACACATGCTGAAATATCTATATTTATATATCATTTTCATTGGGATTGTACTCCCAGTACATTAGTAAATTATTGTCCTCCCAGTAAATTAGATTTTTATTTGAGGTAATTAAGTTCACTGATAATACAGTGTTGCATGTGATGTATCCTTTTTAATATTAATTATAGAAACTTTGCTGAGCAGTGAGAGGGAGAAGTGATGAAGTCATAATTCTAGTGAACTGTACTCTCCTTACATAAACCCTTCACTGTGAGTATATAGATGGCTTGATATCTGACTCAGCTAGAGGCTCAAACCCATTCTGACCACGAGAAGTATGAGAAGAAATAAAAATCTATTTACAACAGCAGCATTGGACTCTAGTACAATGGTATGTTATTCTGTATGGCTCACACTCATTCTTTGCCAATATTGTGGGAAACAGAACTATTCTTCTTCCATGTGAATGAAGAGATGAATGATGTTGGGTGGAAGATCTTAAAAGAAATAAAAGAATATTTAAGCTTTACTGTAAGGCTTAAAAGATGATTACCAAAAATGTCTGAAGAATGCTGAGAATGCTGTTCAACTTTGTCGCTATGACTTCTCTTCACTAGAATAGAATTGGAAGCTACTCTAACACACAGTCCTCTGAAGAGATAGGATAGCCCAATCTAGCATTTGCCATTAAAGTTTCAAAACACAACTTCTAATTGTTATATGCACTGTTATACAAATATTTTAATGTCCTAAATTACTAAAACAAATAAAGTACATCCACCCTGGGACTCTGTGGGTTCTGAGAAAACTGCACTAAACATTAACCTGGACTTAATTAAAGTGGTATTTTGTGGTCTGAAGCAAAATGAGAATCAAAATCTCTGGCTCATTTTTTAGCTCTGACTTCGGTTGTGGCAGGTATAATCTCAAACAGGAAACAGGAAATACTCGGAGGGTAGACTTTCCCATTTCAGTACTGCCACTGCAGCCTACCCATCCTTCGAAGGACAAACCTTCGTAGATGGCGTCCTTCGAAGGATGCAGCCCTTGAATTGGGACACACTGACAGTCTGACAGATTCGTCCAGACCCGGAGAGAGCAGCACAGCGTGATTCATTCTCATGTAAACAAACTCACATACCCAATGGCTATTCTCCAGTCCTGTTCACCCTGTACACATCAGACTTCAAATACCACTCTGAGTCATGCCACATGCAGAAGTTCTCTGACGACACGCAATCGTGGGGTGTGTGCATAATGGTGATGAGAGGGATGAGAGTACAGAACCCTGGTTGAGGAATTTGTGGTGTGGTGCAAGATGAACCATCTGCAGCTGAACATCACTAAAACCAAGGAGATGTGCATAGACTTCAGGAGGTCCAGGCGCTCTGCTTAGCAGCCAATCTCCATCAAGGAGGTCGATGTTGAGGTGGTCAAGTCCTACAGATACCTTGGTGTGCACCTAGGCTGGACTGGTCAGTGAACACTGACTCCCTCTACAGGAAGGCCCAGAGCAGACTGTACTTCCTCAGAAGGCTCGGGTCCTTCAGGATCTGCCAGAAACTCCTGCTGATGTTCTACCAGTCTGTGGTAGCCAGCGTCCTCTTTTACGCTGTAGTGTGTTGGGGATGCAGCATCAGCAAGAGGGATGCTGGACAACTGGACTGGCTAGTGAGGAAAGCTGGTTCTGTGCTGGGATTAGAGCTGGAGTCCTTAACACCACTGGCAGAGAGGAGAGCCCTCAGCAAGCTACTGAACATCATGGACAATGTTAACCCCCCTCTGCACAGAACCATCACCAGGCAGAGGAGCTCATTCAGTGGCAGACTGCTGTCCCAATCCTGCTCCACAGACAGACTCCGAAAGTATTTTGTCCCTCAGGCCATAAGACTGTTCAACTCCTCTCAGCACAGCAAACTGAAGACTCTCTGACACCTTTTTCACTCTGGCCACTAGATGTACACACCCCTCATCTCAGCAGACACACTCTGAGATGCCCTTTTACATTACATTATTTTTTACTAGTAGTTTTTGCACAAGCTTGCACTGCAAATTTAAATTATTATATAACTGTGTATTTGCACTTTTTGTATGGCTGGCATCAGTTACCCTCATAATATGCACATCAACTGGTGTTCATTGTCTACTGTGTTCAACTGCACTACCTCCATTACACACTATAGACTGTACTTTTGTACTTTATATACTTTATTGTATTTGTAAAATTGTTATACAATTTTTTTGTATTTTTTTAGTATTGTTTTATCTTATCCTTCCTAGTAACTTTTGTGTACTGTGTATATCCGCTGCTGGATGTCCAAAGATTCCCCTCGGGGATGGATGGATGGATGGATGGATGGATGGATGGATGCATCCATCCATCCATCCAATTGACGTCGGGCAAAAATAATCGCGGTTAAAAAGTTATCCTAGGATAAGTCGATAACATAATTATCGTCCCACTGAAACATTTTATAAGGAAAATGCCTAACATGGCGTTATGTACTAAAACAACACGACAGAAACACTAAACTCTCTTATTTATTTCACTGTGTAGTAAACTTTAGAATCTTCATAAGATTTAAAAACTATAACCTACATTACTAACCCGCTGTAAAATCCAGAGTGGTTGTGGAGTAAACAGGCTGCAGGAGACCAGCACAACTTATGATGTCATTTGATGTGCATTTAATGATATTGCTGGTCTGTCAGTATAACCATTGTGGTCAGTCAATTTGATTAGTGCTCATACCGATAAAACAGCACATACAATCATCTTTTGGTGGAGTAAAACATAATAAAGAGTACTTACCTTTATTAAATAGCACACCTTCGTTCTCCCACAGCTTTCTGAGATCCAGCATTGCTGTGCTTTTTGCCTAGCACTCTGTACAACGGCCGCTTTGGGGCATAATTTTATTAGTACTAAAGGTGCTTATGTGCATATACACTGAACGCTGACTCCCGCGCTGGATTCCGCTGTACTGCCGCTCTTGCTGAATGCTGGTCAGTTGTGGATGCCTTGTGCTGCTGCTGACGCGGAGTTGATAATAGGCGGAGTTTTCTAAAAACACCTCACCTCTGCAATGGTGTTTTGAAACTCTACAGCCTCTGTATCTGTCTCTTATCTTCAGAATAAAGCTCTGATTCTGCTCTTCCTCCTGTTATCTCTATATTAGTTTAGGGAAGTGTTGTACAGCTTAGGGTGATTCACTAATCATTAATATCAGTCACTGGCTCGTGTTTATTGTTGTTTGGACTACAGTTTCTCCCTGGTCGCGTGAGTTCACGTCACGTGTTTTCTGCCGCGTTACCGCTTGCTGAGATGTCAAAGTTGAACCATGTTGAACTTTGACCGCGGCGAGCGGTGGCGCGGTAGAGGAGTGGTTATGGGCGGGGAAACGCACCACTTTCCACTCTGCTCTGCGGCAGCAATGCACCGCACTACCGCTCTAGAAACAATCGAATACTATGGGAGTCAGCCTACCGCGACGGACCTACCGCGTGCAGCAGTGTGTAAGCACCTTTAGAAATTTTTTTTTTACTACAATTGCTAAGATGATCTGATAAACCTGCAGCCCCACTGTGCTGCAAAGTAGCTCTTTGTCATTTTTTAATTGCTATTAATTGTGGTTAAATTACTAATTTAATGTTTAAAGGTGCTTACACACTGAATCCTATAGGGGTCAGCGTCCCGCGCTTTTGGGGTTGGTTGATGTGTCTTCCCGCAGTTTTTTTTTTTTTTTTTTGGCCCAACCACCACCCCCCCTCTTCGGAGGACAATTAATACTTTATTTTTATTTATTTATTTTTTATTATTATTATTATTATTATTATTTATTATTTTTTATTATTTTTTATTTTATATATATATATATATATATATATATATATATATATATATATATATATATATATATATTTTTTTTTTTTTTGTGTGTGGATATAGTTGTGGGAGTTCAGGGTTGGAAGGATCGGAGTGTGAGGTACAGGAGGGGGGTACAAGAAGAAGAAAAAGAAAAGAGAAAAAAAAAAAACTAAACAAAAAACAAACAAACAAACAAACAAAAAAAAAAAAAAATAAAATAAACATAAAATAAACAAACATACATATATACACATACATAGATTAGATCTTTTTTCTTCTGCAATTTCTAAAGACTGTGCTGTAAAGTAGCTCTTTATATGGTCCAGCTTCAGGGTATTTTGTTATATAAAGATGTTTCTAATTCACTTATCCAATGGGTAAAAACACATTGACAGTCACATGACAACCCCTTCAGTCAGACCCTCTTAAAATGTTACTAGCCGTCCACTTGCAGTACCGCCGCAGCCCACATGTTGCAAAACACATTACAGATTTATGCCATGCTGACCGTTGCAGTCTCCCCACTGCACTTGCCCAATTAATGCCTACAAATAGCGAAACAACTGACCTTACTAAAAACAGCGGGATGATTGGAGCTGTGTTACTGGGTACTGAATTTTACAACCCATGGAAGGAGTAAAAAATATTTATTCATTTATAGCACATTTCTTTGAACTATACTAGGGAACATACCCTTAACGTCTGAACCTTTCCCCAGATTGGAAAAGAAAGCCTTCATGAAACCTGGACAACTAATACAAATAAGTTACAATATAATTTTACTACAACCAACAGTATGTGAAATGTATGGTACTTGGAACATGGTAAAACCAGAGCTATTAGATCTATACTTAACAAAATAAACACCAACTGCCTTACTTTATACAGCTTGTGTAAAACCACTATAATGGTCAACATCCCTGTCTCTTATCATTGTATGACGGGACTTCAGTGAAGCCCAGTTCCCTACCCTACCCAGCAGCACCTACACAACACAGCCACTTCAGCAAATCAGATAAGATTACACAAGCACAGTGTAAAGCTGCTACAATGTGCTAAAGTTTAAAATTCTATCTGCTTCTTTTGCTGCTGTAGTCCAAACACGTAATAAAGGCTGTGCATTCTCTAATCTAATGAACTCACCTGCGACCACCTACCTCTCAAGAACGTATTTTTATCCTTAAAGGGACAGGTTGCCTAATACCCCTCGACCCTCCCCGGTCCTATGGTCCTACACTATATAGCAGGGGTCTCAAAGTAGCGGCCCGCGGGCCACATGCGGCCCGCGACGCGGTTTCATACGGCCCCTCACGGGTTAACAAAATAAACATACATCTGGCCCGCAATTCAATTTAATTATTTATGCTTTATTATGTTCGTTTTCATATTTTATCTTAACTTGTATTGTGTGTGTGTGTGGTTTTTGTTTTTTTTTTGCTTACGCTGCGTTGCCTGCTTTAGTAGTCTTCAGTAGCCTTCAACAGTCTAACCTTGCTGCCGTGGTGTGTCCACTAAACTCCGTAGTTATAAACATCCTGAGGTTAGCAGCGCGCTAACTGACCTGTTTATAATGTAATCCGAGCAGTGACTCCGTGACGCTGCTCTAAACTGCTGCTGTTAGCTGCTTGGGCTGAAAGATGAACTGTAGAGAGCTGTATTATCCGGTTAGTGGGGTTATTTTATTTCATACACAGAAGAACTTACAAATTTTTAAAAACGCTCCAGACTGGCTCAGCTGAGCCCTGTAGCCCGTGGCTGGGCTGCAGCTCTGACTAAGCAAAGACTGCGGGCTTGTGGTGCTGCAGCTGCAGCTCCGACTAGTGGTTGTATGAGGAACTGCTAAATCTGAGGAAATGCTAAATCTGTCACAGCTCACAATTTTTGATTTTATATTTATTAAGCCTTATTTCAGTATCAAACGTTTTGATCAAAGTTAATATAACTTATAAATTAAAAGGATTTATGTTAATAGAGCAACAAGCAACCATTTTTCCATGCAACTGTAATATTTGATTGAATAAATAGTATATTGAGAGTTATTTAACATTAAGGAGTAATTACATTCATTTTGTATTACATCTGGTTACATTTTCTTATATTTATAAGTTACATCTGGCCCTCAGAGGACAGCCAATATGCCAATGTGGCCCTCGGCAAAAATGAGTTTGAGACCCCTGCTATATAGGAAATGTAAATGTATAGTGAATAGTCAATTAGTAAATGAGTAAACGATTCTGAACACAGTCTGGGTTCGGTTTATACATATTGTCAAAGTGATTAAATACAGTGACTGTTACTTTTTAAAGAGTGTGCTCTTTTTAAAGAAATGTTCAGCGCTAGGGGTGGTTCATTATTTATGGTATACCAGCAAAAATGTGTCCCAGTCAAGGTAGGAATTTTGTAAGGAAGGTGAGTGTTTAGTTGTGTGAACCATTTAATGCTGCCCTGCCCCCAGGATCACTTATGCACTATTAAACCTGAAAAGAAATGCAGTTGGCCAGAACATCTTCCAGACTTCCTTTTCCCTTGCATCCATAATGTTACACCTCATGCCATGATGGGGTACTTACTGTGTTTTTTATTGTTAGGAATTGCTATGTTAATAACAAATAGCAGACCTGAAGCATATTTATCAACAAATCCACCAGAAATTTGTAAGGGAAGCTCATAAACGTATGAAGTACAAAGTAGCAGAGAGTATTGCCTTGCCCGCTTCCAAATTGTATTGTTCCTCTGTAAACTAGTGCTTTAGGTTAAAACTAAATTTAGGGTATGTGTGGACCTACAGTGTATAGATTTGTTGAGATTAAGGACAGTACACATGCTGTTGAGCCTGTTGAAGTTGGAAAGTCTGTCAGAAGTCTCTGTATCCAAATTTCTGAAACTGAATGTTTACTGGGTTGAATGGGACAGTACAGGCTCATCTATTCTAAAGTATATTGCTATATAGTAAGAATAGTAACTACTAACAGACTGTTACGGGTCTCAGTATTCTCTGCAGTCTCTGTCTCTCTCTCCCACTCTCTCTCCCACTCTCTCTGCCTTTCTCTCTGCCTCCCTTCCTCTAGATGGAGCTGTCCTGAGCTGCTGGGTGCTCAAGATGAGGCCTTTTCTGCAGAGATAATAAAAAGGAGGGAAAAGCGAAGGCTAGAAGTCCCTTCTCCCCCATGGTTGTTTGTGGCCAGCTGTTGTTTGTGTAGTTGTGAGCTCTACTTTTGTAAAGACTTTGATGTACTCTCAAAGAGTAATCAATTGTGAGGTATTGTGTGTATTCTGGAGTGTTTGAAAATTGTAGATAATAACAATATTTGTCACATTTGCCGGAAGGGGGTAAGTGCCATTTGTTTTTGTAAATATCCTTTGTCTCTTGGTTTTGGGTTAGTTAGGGAGTTATTTTTTCACTTATTTTTGTTTCTTTTACCTTTAGGGCAGAGTAGATTTGGTGCCTGAGTTAGTTTTGGGTTTTGTTTGTTGTTTTGACTGTTGCTTACCCCCAGTAAAATGGCGCTTGTGTTTGTATGCGTGTTATTTTTTGTGAGTTCATAAATATTAATACAAATTCTCATCTTGAGTACAATGTGGTGTGTTTTAAAAACCCTTAGACAAAAATTGAACAGACTTAATAGCTTTATTTTGGAAAACTTTACATACAGTATCTGACACAAGTGAGTACACTCACATTTTTATGTCTTTCCATGGGACAACACTGAAAATATGACACTTTGATACAATGTAAAGTAGGCAGTGTACAATTTGTATAACAGTGTACATTTCCTTAAATAACTTAAAACACAGCCATTAATGTCAACTGCTGAAAACAAAAGTGAGTACACCTAAAGTAAAAATGGGCAAATTGTGCCCAAAACCTTAATATTTTGTGCGGCCACTAGTCTTTTCAAGTACTGCCTTCAATTTCAGGGTCATAATTTTTTTTTTTTTTTTTTTTTTTTTTGGTGTGTGTGCTTTCATGCTGCAGGTTGCTGCATGGCAGATTGATGAACCAAGCTGATTGGTCACCACCAGGGGGAACCAGCCATAAAATGGACATGAACAGGAAGTGCTGGTGTGTGCTTGTATTTCAACATGCCTTATGTGTGTTCCACATGGTAATTTTTGAGTTTGCAGCCTGTTGAAGTGTGGCAAGAGATTTTTCTTTTCTCTTGGTTTGTTTAGTTAAGTAGTTAGGACAATGCTTTGTATTTATTTTGCTGTTAGGTAAGTTCTTAATTTTAAGGTTAGCGCTTTTTTCTTCCCTAATTATTGCCTTTCCTTTGATTTGTCATGCATTGTTTATGAATGGTTAAATAAATCCATTTTTGAAAAATGGGTTGTAGGGGTGGTGTGGAAACCACATGGTCTCATTTATCTTATGGTCTCAGCTTTCTTGGGCATAGAGTTCACTAGAGCTCCAGTGGGCAAAACCCTGTACCATACTTACCTGGTTGAATATTTAGTAAAAATGGAGGTATGGAGTTTTTCCCTAGCATGACTGATGCTAGCTACACCTGTGTGAGGGTTGTATGTGTTTGTGTTTAAGACCTCCCATTCATAGTCTCTTCTTCTACTGAGAGGCAATTTTTTGTTTGAGTGTTTGTAAATATCCTGTACTGTTAAAAAATAAACCGATAAAAAAATATAGATGATTGGACTTTTTATCTGGTCCTTAAGACCATTTGCCCAACTCGACCAATAGAGCTGACATTTTTTCTTCTTTTCTTTCACCTCTCTGTAGTTTTGGTACACACTTTATCACATGAAGGTATAATTTTAGTTATATATTTACTGATTTTAATATATATATATATATATATATATATATATATATATATATATATATATATATATATATATATATATATATATATATATGTGTATATAGTGTATATATGTATGTAAATAAATAAATTATTAGTCATGTATTTTAATAGTTACGTAGAACAAAACAAGGTAGTAATTGCAGGTGCTTGTGGAACTTTGTGGAACTTGATTTTCCACAGAGACTGGAAAATGTTTCAAATGTGTCTCAAAAGGGGTGTAAAAAAATGGCAGGAAGCGGAACAAAAGACATGCCACTCTTGTTAAAAAACAAACAAAAGATTGCTTTCTCAACAAAAAAATGAAAGTTAAAAGGCAACTCAACTCTCTACTTTGTTTTAACTTAAATAAATGAAATGACACAGATGGCTTCTTAAAACTCTCCTTTAGGTTTTTTTTTCTTTCCTTTCTTTTATGACGTTTTTCTTGTATTTTCTTTTACCCTGTGTTACTGTCACCCCCTCTACAAAGGTGCAATGGAGAAATGTGGCCTGACTGGAGTTTATGAAGAGAGTTGCACAGGTGTGGCTGGTTGCCACTGATCACTGGGGTTTTTTTCAATCTATTGCCCAGCTCCCCTGCTGGTGGCCATTTTTTTTTTTTTAAATACACGTTTCACTATAGACATTTATATAATTGTCTGTTAGATGTTTACTTCAGACTTGCATTGTGGGAGATGTGCACAGTGATGTGAAACATTCATAGATATAATATTAAAACTAACTAGAAACTACTGTATTCTAATTAAGAGAGCTTGGTGCTATAGGTGGTTATTAAGGGTTGTCTACTATACAGATATAATTAACCACAATTATTTTTTTTTCATCTCATATAGTTCACACAACCCTAATTTAACATAAGTTGGGATGCTGTGTAAAAGGTAAATAAATGTAACAAAAACAGAATGCAATGATTAGCAATTTTTAGAAATCAATATTGTATTCACAATAGAGCACAGAACATATTAGATATTAAAAGTAAGATAACTAATATTTTATAAAAAAAACTTTGCAGCAACATGTCTCAAAGAAGTTGAGAAGGGCAGCAAAAGGCTGACATAGTAAGTGGTACATATAAACAAACAAAAAAAACTAATGGAGGAGCAATGTGCCAATAACCTCCATGACTGGGCATAAGAAGAACAGTTTAAAGAGGTGGAGACTCTCAGGAAACTCTCAAAGATGGACTGAAAAAAATGTGTGACATTAACAAGTTCTATTACAGGGCTGAGCATGGGTGGACCAGGACCAGGATTGAAGAGCACTGGTCTAAGTATTAAAAAAGACTTGATTGCAATACAATGCTTTCACCAATAACAAAACATTTGGTGCATCATAAAAAAAATGCAAATAAAGCCCCAGAACCATGGAGCAGCTAGAATTCTACATCAGACAAAATGGCATAACATCCTTTTCCAAAGCTTTAGCTATCAGTCTCCTCACTTCCCAGACATTAACAGACTTGGTGAAGAAGAAGACATGCTACACAATGGTATATATGGCAATGTCCCAACTTTTTTTCCTGTCATCAAGTCCTAAGTTAGTTTTGCATGAAATGTTAAAATGCCACATTTCCAACATTTGATTGCTGCACAGGCTGCATCATGAAATATAAAGCAGCAAGACACTTTTAATAATCAATTAATCCATACATGTCAAATGTGATGTTTTATTATATTATATGTATATATTAATGAACTTGGATAAGATTATGCTTGTGACATTGTTACTGTAATCAATATGTTGTAATGAATGTTCCAGAATGGAGACAAAATTTTATTTCAGATTCCCAGCACACAAAAAAACACAAACAAAACACAATTATTGTGCATACACTGAAAGTACATAACTCATACAAAATGCATAACTCAGTCTTCATAGTTTTGAGTATTAATAATACAACTAACCTTTTCATTAAAAATTAAATGTTTTATTTCACCAGAATCGTTTTAATTTAAATAGTTATGCAATTACTACATTATGAAGATAAGAGTTCTCTACATATATAGTAATAGAGACCTGACATGTTTTGCTTGTTTTCAGCAATGCACTCAGCAGCCAAGAATGTGATAAGGAACATTAGATACAGTTACATACAAGGGGTGCATAAAATAGTGTTTCAGCTGAGCATAGAATTGGCTTGATAAATTTCATCAATGCTATTTAAGCGAATTAAATAATAATGCATTTTTATGGATACTATTTATGGCAGCTCCAGGGGAATCTATAATCTACATAATTCTTTCATGTTACATATATATTTTACATTTATAACATTACAATGAGCTATAATTCCATTTATCTTTAGCTCATAAAGCCAAGTTCAAAGCTGCACTTTATATACACACATATGCACTTTATACACAATATAATGCTTTATTTTTCAGTCAATACTTAAATTACATGAAACGTTTCAAGATAAAATTGATTTTTTATTGTAACTGCATGCATTACATCCATTTATGAATTTTTACACTTTTAAATACAAGACAAACACAGATAATGGCTTTAGAAAAAGAGGTGCGGAGCAGTGATGCAGAAGTCCTGCATATCTGTGGAATTCAAGGTATATTTTAATATCATGCAGATTAGTCAGTCAGGGTAATAGCAGAACAACAAAATCCCTTTAATATCATTTAATCATTTTCACTATTCTCAGCGGTTGCAGATATACAAATAGATTAAGCCTGTAAATACTTATATATTATCCAGAGCAATGCTAACATGAGTGGAAGAGGGTGTTGAAATAAGCCTTGCCACCTATTTCACCTGCTCTATACCTTACAGCAAATAAAGTAAACAATTGAGTAATTATGAGGTACATTAGTGTGATTTACTGGCATATATTTTCTTATATACCGGCAAATAATATTTTATGCATTGCAAGTGAGCATCCAGATTTATACTGCTGTTTGTCTGGCAATCATGTAGACCAGTACAATGCATTATATATTACATTTTGTATAAAGCATGCATATAAATACCTATCATAATTATATCATATATTTTCATAACTATTTCATGACATTTTCATATTGTATGTCACGTGTTTTGAGAAATTCTTGCCTTACAGTGACAGTCTTCATGGGGCCTGTCAATATAAAAGATCACAGTTATTTTCAAAATCTGCCAAATTTATGGTGAAGCTAACAACCTTCAAAAGAGTGAATGCTAACAAGCAGTACCTTATACAAGTAATTTTGCCTTTAGTAATCATGGTTATTAACACTCCAGAAGTGAGCATCTGTTTACTATTCGGTATGTGTTTGGTCTCTTGTTGAATTACATTGCCAACATGTATTGTAAATTATTTTAATATATAAATAGAAGTAAACTTTTTGTCAAAGTTTTTTACAGTTGTGTGCAATGAATTTGCACTTTGCAATGAATCAGCACTTTGTGTAGTTATTAGTGACCTGCCTCTAAATATTGTCAATATTTAGATATTGACAATATTGCCCCCAGAAACCCTCTCATATATATATATATATATACGTATATACGTATATATATATACATATATAAAACACAACAATGTAAATTTAACCTGAAAAGATTCTAAGCATCATGGTAAATGCAGACCATTGTATTTTGTTAGCACTTGTTAATCTTACTAGGAAAATAGAAATTTGAATCTGATTGAATAAAGCCCCTGAATTGGGGACTGCAATTGTAAATGGAACTCCAAATCAGGACTTTAAATAAACCACAGACTAGGAAACCAACGCCAGCAATTATTAAAATCTCACACCTAATATTTTACAATCTGCATGTAAAAAAATTTACTGAAGAGTTAATCAGTGCTAGCTCTGTTGTATATCTTATTAAAAACCTAAACTTCCTATTGGATTTCCTAAAAGTCTTTTCTTAATGTTCACTTGTTTGTGTTTCATAAATTGATGACAATAATTAAATTACATGATCATTATTTAACCTCTCTTTAACCCTTAATATTAAAGAATTTGTTAAATATGCTGTTGCGGTTTCTTTCACAAATGTATAGAGATGGTAGTGTAAAAAGGTGTAAAAACAGAACAAGTAGTTCCAAAGCAGAACAAAAAATTTATGTTTATAAAAGCATGGACAACAGATTTGTTGACTCATTCTGTACTTTTTTGTATGTATATCCATTATTTCAGAAAAAAAGAATAGTTTATATAACTTTTGCAACAAGCAAGCTGCATATTTTATGAATCACTTTATTAGTGCTAACATCTACAGCATTATCAATTAAATTAAAATGATTTTCATAATATGTCATTTTATTTGTATTAAATGTACATAAAAAAATATGATACATAAGCAACTTTTATTACTTAAACAACATAGATCAAGCATTAATCACACTGGTCTAAATTGCAGATTTGATTGATTTTTAAATGTGGCTTTCTGAACATGCATCTACAAGTTATGCTTCCTCGCTGCCACATCAGCAAAGTTATGAGTGTCCCCCATAACTTGATATCTTGTCATCTAAAAAAATGCACCAGTAAAATCATTTACCTTTATAAACATGTCTGTTTGTAAAATGTTCTGTATCCTGTGGATAGAGTAAATAGTTTCATTAGTGCAATAAAGTTACTCACGGATTATTCACCTCAGTGACCACTGGCATGCAGCACCAGTGTGGAAGAGATAATAACGCTGCACTCTCAACACTGTTGTTATTAAATGGTGGAGTGACACTGCAATTTGGCTTGATTGAAGCTGTAAAATGGTCATCCATGTTTGGCTTCAAGTTATTTTTTTTCATTGTCTAGTTCAGTATGTATCTACAGTCTTTGTAATTATGGCTTATGCAACAGCAGAATGTGTGTAGGTGTGTTTATGTGTGAGGGTAATTTTTTTTAAGTTGTATGTTTTAATTGGCTTTCAAACTTTAGTGTTTCTCAAAGCAAAAAAGTCAATATATTTATCATGTTATATGTTTCTCGTAATTAAAATGGTAGTTTTAAGCATAGCAGAGTGTATATGTAATATATTGTACAATAATAGGTAATGATTTAAATGGCTCATTGTGGAAATTATCTATTTTATTCAATTAAATACTTTGATGTTAAATGTGAACTCAATTAAGTTTGAAACATACAATTTATTCCAGGACATACAGTTTAGGAACAAAAATAGCTTGTTCTGAATACAGTGTGTTTGTGATCTCAGAAAACAGAACTGAATTACTGTGATTGGCACGTAATTATTAACACAAACAAAAAAGAAAAGAAGATGAATTATAATACAAGAGAAATTAAACTATGAGCTGTGTAATATAATATTTACATGTATACCAATTTAAATATTAGTAGTGCTAATTGCTACTTTATTATTCATCATTTTTTGCAACTAATAAGAACAGATTAGTGTCTTTTTGCAATTCGCACTGAACTCTAACAAAATATCTACAAATATAATACATTTTTTAAACAATTACTTTCACATACATATACATGCATTTATTGACTGCATTTATAGGCTGTAGTTCCAGTTAAGTATTGATCAAATTGACTATAGTTTAAAGATGCATGTGGACATTCACTTTCTGAAGTAATCCAAGAGCCTTTGTGGTGCTTCTGCACTGGTTCCAGAGTCAGTGCAATAATGTTTACTCAAACAACTTTTGTGCTTTACCTTACAAATATAAGCTTTAATTAAAAGAGCCAATAGTTTTATATATTTCACTTTGCAAATATAATTCATGAAAGATACCAGCTTTATTGCTTTATAATTTTTTATGGTATGGGCTAATTTTGTTGATATTTAGTTTTTGTAGAGGAAACTTGGGCAACGCTAGAATTTTTAAGGTCAAAGTACATGTACGGAGCATGTTTGGAATAACAAATACACACCTTATCAAATAAATAGTTCCACGCAGAAGGAATCAACTGATAGGAATGAAATACGGAGGGTAGTTTTGCATTGTGAGACATTTTTAAGTTAAAGACTCTGCCATGTATGCAATGCAGGCAAAGAGGGGCTTTATTGGTGTACCTGAATGACTATAAGATCATCCAATTGCACATTCTTTCCATTTAGAACTATGCTGTTGTGTTGGTAGCATCCTTTGCAAACCACAGCGAGAGAGAGACCCAATAGATTGTTAGTGCCAGCACCATTGGCAGATGGCTGCAGAATACAGGACTCAGCACATAGACTATAATGATGACTGTGCTTAAAATCATGTCAATGTCACCAAAGACTACAATGATCATGCTAGACTGTCATGGAGTGACTCGGAATAGCAGTAAGACTTCTTGGTGGAGACGGCTAACAAATTCATGCATGGAGGCACTGTTGTCAACCACAAGATGAATGGCTTATTGTCATTGGTCACACATCCAGAAGGCCCTTGGGTCATGGTTTAGGTTGGAATATTTGGTCTTACTGGTCTTACTTTTTCTGAATGCACACTCTGGTACACTACTCTAACAAGACAATGCTTGTCTGCACATTGCTGCCATCTAAAAAGCTTGCATTGAAGACACAGATGCTATGCCTTGGCAAGTTGCATTGCCAGACCTATTCCCTGATTGAATATGTCTGGTATGTTATTAGGCTATTAACACTCTACCTAGTGCAAAATCTGCAGGAATTGCATGAAAATGTTTAAGATGCATGGGATGAATTATAACAGGACATCTTTTGGAATCTCTACAACTACATGCCGAGATTACATCTCGGTGCATTACACATACATTACACACCACTTCTGCATGATAAATAAATCAATAAATATTGCCCACATCATATTCATTTAACCATTTATTTTTATTTAATGTTTTTGATATTGGTAACCTTCATCTCCCTTCCTTAAAACCCTTCACGTCCTTTTAGGCTATTTTTGGATGATGAGTATTTATTTTTTATTCATAAAGTAATTAGTTAAATATTTACTAATATATATATATATATTTCATAGTCTGCCAATTGCAGACTATGGCATCTTGTTTTTTATGTATTCACAGAAATAATAATAATATTATTATTATTATTATTATTATTATTATTATTATTATTATTATTATTAATAATAATAATAATAATAATAATAAGAAGAAGAAGAAGAAGAAGAAGAATAATGTTAAACAAAATATTTAATGCATTAAGATAAGATGGTGAATTCACTTCTAAACAGTTAAACACGCAAATACTCTAAACACCACATTAGGAATTGTTTTCTCTCTTTTTGATGTATGCAACAATACTGTTCCTTAATGAAATCTTCAAATGCACTGTAGAACTTAAATCTAAGCAGACAGAATGACAGAAAATATTGATTCATTGACTTGTAACAGTCGTGGAGCCCTATTTTCCACCAATCCAAAAAATCTTGAAGCCAGACAAAGAACCATGAAGCTCTTTAAATGGTTCTTTAACTTGTCAGGGTTCTAAAGGTAACCCTTTTTTGGTTATAAATTTTACTAAATATCTTTAATTAATCTGCATTTTACATGTTCTTTGTAGTGCATTAACAGTTTTAAAGATACACCGAATAAATCATTAAGTTCAGATTTATGAAAATGGTGATTAAATGAGGAAATCCTTTAGCATAACTACAGTGTTCTGCAAACTAAAAGTTTTACAAAAATAATGTATTTATTCTAGCAGTAACTGTACTTTGCACTGGGTCAGCGCTCTCAAGCCTGGAATCTGCTCTGTTTAAATTAAAATGTTTACTTCTGTTACTTTACTTTACTTTACTTGTATGTTTAATGTTTTTGCCTGATTCTTTGTCCTGTGATTATGTTTCTGTAAAGCTGCTTTGTGCCAACACCAGTTGTAAAAAGCGCTAAACAAATAAATTTGATTTGATTTGATGATTACTTATCGTTAGCTTACGTTAAACAAACAAACACGCAGTGTCCATCATAATTCCCTGCTTAACAACATTGCGGTCGACTCTCTCTCTATCTCTCTTTCTCTCTCTCTCTCTCTCTCTCTCTCTCTCTCTCTCTCTCTCTCTCTCGCACACACACACACACACACACACAAAGGAAAATATGCATAAGTAAAATACAACAGTTATCCACCTATAAAATCTATCGGAGCTCAATATACAGCTAATAGTGTAGAACTCTTATTTTCATATTTTATTTTCTCAGACCATAAATGTGGTAAATTTATTCCGTTAGATCAAATTAGTTTAAAATCTAAACTCACAGTGTTATTTTTACACTCACATGTGTCTTAAGTTACCACTAGGAAATTGATGTTGCATAGCACGAGTACAGATGGACTGCTTCACTTTTGTGCTGTCTACTCTGAATTCACAGATGTAACCCACACTATTTTAAACACATAAAAATATTATCAGATAATTTGGAGACACCTATAGTTATCTACAACGGCAGCGATTTTTCAGGATTTATACTCAGCTGCTAGCTTCCCATCTACTTACTATTCTTTGCTCACAGATTATGGAGCTAAAGAATGTCCTCGATCAGTTTATGAAATCACAGTGTTCATGTTTGGTTGATTAAAACGTTCACATGTATAAATTATTCCAAAAATGTGGGTATATATGTATTACGAGAGTCGGCTTGACTCTCATGATTAAGGTTTTACCTGCATAAAAATACAATAGTCGTCATTTGGATTAAAGGATGCGCCTTATTCACTATAAAATAGTCTAAGGTCTATTTTGCAGTTTAAATGTTTAAATGCCGGTTATATCAGTAGCGGTTAAAACGGTACGGTTTTATATACTTACATAAATGCACACCAATGCAAGATATAAAATATCCTCACATTGGTGCAGGTACCGTTGGTCACGGAGAAAACAGGTGTTGACTTTGCTCGTCGCCAAAAAAACAAGCAAAAAAATTATTTATATCTCTCTTTGAGTCACTGTCTTTCGGAAGGTTATATTATTCTGTAAACCGTAAAAAATGTAGACAACGCGAGAATGGGTATTGCATGTTCCTAGATGGTTCTGTCCCCACAGCAATGTGTTTTTTTGCAACCTATTAGCATCATTTCGTCCATCGAGCTTCATTAATTGCATTTGAATGAAAACTTGGACCGAAGAATAAGGTTTTGGAGAGGCCTGTCAGATACTTGGTACTCTTGGGAGGACCTTTAACCTCCTTAACGGTGGGTATGGACTGTTTAAGGAGTGCTTTCTAGGCAGCCTGGGAGCTGGGACAAGCACCTGCCTGCTTTGGCACAAAATGGTTGACAACATAATTGGTGAACATGGCTTTATATAAAACCTTTTCCGAGGACACCTCAATTAAAAAAGAATTCAAGGTTAAAGGGATGAAGTATTATTTTCAATTTGATTAAAACACTAGAGTGGTATTAAAAATAAAAATAAACAAATAATAATAATAATAATAATAATAATAATAATAATAATAATAATAATAATAATAATGTCCATTATGAGAAGTAACGCGCGACCTTGAAAAACAAAAAGCAATCACAATCGCTACCGGTAGATAAAACTAGGTCTGCCCGATAAAGAAATATTCAAATGTTCTTTGTCTGTAATGTATACTCGTAATGCAAAACTGAATAAAGGGGGAGATATATATTTCAATTCCACGCTGGAAAATTACTTAAAATATCCCAGTTTGAACTTATCCTGTTTTATTATTTTAGTATTATATTTAATTATCTTGCCTGAGCATGACGTACATAGTCTAATTATTACTTTTCGAAAGGCTAAAATAACTTTTCTTTTTCCTGTGTCGACAAATAAACATGTAACCATGTGAAGTTTTTTCTTAAACAAAAAACATAACACTAGTCGGTAAGGCTTTGTTCAGACAGTGCTTCAGTGTTGAAAATAATAAAAAGGTCAATAAATATATAAAGTTTACTACTATATTTACTATTATTTTAACATGGCATTAGTCATTTATTTCACATTTAGAATGAATTGTAAGCATGTAAACACAACGTGTAAAATTGAGTGAAATGTATTGATTATAAATTTATTATGAACATAAAGCATTTGAAGTCATACATTAGTAGGGATTAGACATTGCAAATTGATAGGAAATACATTGACTCTTATTGAGCACAGGTTACACACGCCATTTACATTAAGGCGCTTAATAAGATAAATGCGCTTCGAACAAGTAGCAACTTTAGCATTTCGCCCAAATGGGTCGTGTCCTCCTACCAGTTTGTTGCAATTAGAAAAGGTAACTGATTTGATATGACGATCTTAATTTATGTAAATTGTCCTCTAAATTAACAAAACAAAGTGGTCGGCGCGTTGTCTGTGGATCTTTGGTTCCGGATCCTCACCGCACTTGGCACAAATTGTAGGATACTCCTTGGATGTGCGTCTTGGGCGCATCCACTACACTGACTGCGCAATCCAAAAAAGAACAAAGGCGTGAGTTTAAAGTTACTGTTTTGTTTTCGTGGGTGTTTTGCTCACTGAAGAGTGGTTCGAGTCACAACCAACTCTGAGAGAAACTATATGCTGCTTAGAGCGATCAATGCACGTTGTATCAATATGATTAGCAGTGAGACCACAGCATGTTCGTTCTGTGTCCGCACAAACAAACATGTTGCTTTAAACCGTCGCTGGTCTTTAATTTTTTCAAATACATAGAATTGCAAACGAGGCCAGTGATTTGCGAGGTGTCCCCTTTTTTGCTCGCTCCGGACCGTTTGTTTCGCTGTTGAATCTTTGAGATGGTGGGTCAGGACCCCAGCTCTCACTCCAAGCGCTCTTGCCCTCCACTGACCCCTCCAACCTTCCGCTCTGGTGGCTAAACTCGCGCGCCTCCGTGCGCCTGGCACAGCGGACATAGTGGTGTGCACTATTCTTGTATAAACCAGGATACCTTTCTTTAAAATGCAAGACTGCTATCTTGTATATTCTAGACATATCAGAGACGGCGTGCATCTTAAATAAAGGCGCACCAGTGCTTTTCATTTTGATGGCTGACCAATGACGCTTAACATTTTTGCTGCCTTTTTGAAGCATGAGAGTAAAAGCAGAGCTTGAGCTGGTCAGACAATATATTGTTAACCACCTCAAGGTCAAGCAGAGATGCCGCTCTCAGAAATGGTGCTGTTATCCATATAGTGGCCTCAGTCACGTCAGTGCGTAAAGAGGATGCTATTATTTGACGTTTTAATTATATAAACCAAATCAAATTTTATTTCAATATTTTAGGTGACAATTACCAGCATGTACAATGTAAACGTTAACATCGATAAGAATATGACCTTTTTTATTTAGCTTCAGCGTCAGAAAAAGAATTTTAGGTGCTACCACCGAGAAATATATTTGTCCCAAGATGTAGCAAAAGTCTTCATAAAAACACATTAAAGTGTGAAATTCACACCTGGCAGGTGTTTTGTGTTTTTATTGTATCAGATATTGCACCTAAATACTTAGCTCTGTTTATTGTTAAGTTATTGTTTCCATTGTTTTTGCACGGACGTGATAGCCCGCGCGCCACCCGCCTACACACACGCACACACACTCATTTGTGAGCCACCTTGAATAAAAGTAACATATTATTTGACACCTGGTAGTTGTAGTCCATAAATGATCTTGCTACTCAACTGATTATATAGAGTGTATATTATATTATCTGCCGTAAATTACATTACATTATATGCTATATAGTGTGCACATTCTGTACCTCTGAAAACGCTGTCCGGTGCGTCCCAGTCCTGCCTGCACTTGTTTATTCTGGTGGTCTGCTCCTTAATGACGCACGGCTTGCACATAGAAGAATTTGGTCAACTAAAATGCTACACTTTATGTCCTGAGCGGTGCGGCAGCCCCTGGCTTCTCCTGCTGCAGAGTAAGCTCGTTGGCCCGCGGTCATGCTCTCTGCCTTAATATTCCACAAGGTTGAGTGGCCCGGCTCATTTACCTAATGGTCGAGACGCACAGATCCCAGCCAAGTTTCTAGGAGCAACCAGGCAGACTGCAATCAGACAGGATCTGGCTGATAATAGTGCTTATGGCATAAACAAATAACATTTATATGTTAAGTTTGTTAATAAGCGAAAATGATGTTGATTAACTGTATTATAGCAAGTTTTAAAAGTTATAAGCAACATATATATATATACCAGTTTAGGATTGAGAACTGACTCATAAGTTTGGAAAACCTTAATTTTGTATTTTTCACTTTCATTTAATTCATGAACATTTAAATGTAATTTAGCAGCTAAACATGTCAACATAAACACTTTTAAGCTGAATCCCGTCATATGTTGGATGAAATAGGTACGTAAATAGTTAAGAATAGATAATTATATCTTATAGTCTTAAATCTTAAAAAGCATGACGTGTGCTAAGTAAATATGCAACAATGTTATTAAACCTTATCAGGCCTACTACCTATACTGATACTGCGCCATTAATAGGTACTGCGCAGACGTCTGTTCTCAGTTATTTCAACAAGTTAATATACTTTAATTTCTATATTTAAATACATTTCCAAATAAATATATAGGAGTAATAATATTTGTTCTTAAGCCTCTTTTGGTTTAAATATGTGTTCTGACGTAATTTCGATTATTCGAAGAGCCACATTGATATTAATAACTACAAATACAGTCAGACAGACGGGCATTTGTTTAAGAAAAGGCTGCAAAACACAGACATTACTACAGAAACAATAAGCCTAATAATACCAACAATATTTTATAATACATTTTATATTTAATTCATAAAAAGGCAAATGTGGTAATTAATAATCTGACAGCCGATGGGAAATGCAAGTGTAAAATATACTTCATAAAGCTTTTCATTTTTAGCTTAACGTCTTTTCAGAGAAGACTGTATTGAAAATAGTATATGCTAACAGGTTTTAAAATAAAACGAAATAATGGATTATAATGCTCACCGATTGTCTTAAAAACGATCCTTCGATCTTAGATGCTTAGAGGGAACAGGTGAAAATGAACAGAAGGTGGCCTTACATATATAAGGTTTCTAATGTCACTTTTCTGTAGTCAGGACTTTTTTTTGCCTTGAGTTAATTTGGAAGAGCCCCTCTCTGGTGGCGCAAAATGATGCTCAAGACGCACAAATTAGGTCATGCAGTGGAGGGGGGCTTCATTGTGCCTCTTTGACGGTACTCGCTGGCGCTTATGTCTCGTCAAAGTGCTCTCAAACTTGAGGAAAAGTATGGAAGTCCCTATTGACGCAGAGCAACAGAGCATAGAAGAAAAAAAAGAAAAAAAGTCGCACTGGACTGGATGAAAACAGTGGCTGAAAGAAGGGAACCCTCATTTAAATGATGCTACCAGTGTGGAGTTTTTTTAATGGGAATTGTGGGAAGGGAAAGGTTTCAGCTGGCACCAATGCTTAAGTTAATATGAAACTAACAGCATTTTTTCTCAATTATCTTGCTGAGATGTCAATGACTATTGTTTGGCGGTCCTGGACGTCGCTCCGCCCCTCCTGTTTGTCGTAAACCTGGCGCCTAGCTACAATAAACCCGAGCTAAAGAGTGGCCAGGGCTCGCCTCCTCCTCGAAGGCGATCAATCGGATCTCAGGCACACCACAAGCACTCTCTTACGTAGACGTTGCACGAGAACGGCGCTGATTACAACAACATCGGCTGAGCCGCACCACCAAACATCCACCTGCTCTCTGAACCATGTCGCTGAGCCCAAAGCATACGACACCTTTCTCAGTGACAGACATTTTGAGCCCAATCGAAGAGACGTACAAGAAGTTTGGTGGCATGGACAGCACGGGGAATCTCGCGTCTCCGTTGGGAGCGTACCGGCAGCCTCAGGTGTCCCAGACGGGTATGCAGCAGCACTCCATGGGCCATAACGCCACGGTGGCCAGCACCTACCACATGCCACACTCCGTCTCCCAGTTTTCGCACGGCGCTATGGGGGGCTACTGCAATGGCAGCATTGCCAACATGGGAGATTTACCCTCTTACCAAGAAACTATAAGAAACAGTGCTGCAGCGACAGGGTGGTACGGCACCAACCCCGACCCGAGATATTCAACAAGTAAGTTACATTTTTTTGCTTATGTTTTTAAATGCATGTCTGAAAATTGTATTCTTTGACTGAGCTTTAGATCTGTTTTAAACGGTCTTGAAATGCAAATTATGGATAAGTTTTACGCACCAACATAATTATATTTTTTTCTACAATATACTGTGGACTTTATAATATTTTTCGATTAATTAATGAAGCTGATTTCTCGCATATTCTTTAGCCTAGTCTATGTGCGCAAACTCCGCGTTTCTATGTAAACACTGACAGTGTTAATTTAAACTAGCATTTAATGCGTAAAAACAAACAAACAAACAAAAAAACAAAACAAATAAACAGCGTACGTGTTTATGTATATTTTTAAGTTTCTAGATTCATGGGACCTTCCACAGGTATGAACATGACGGGCATGGGCACGCTGAGCGGCATGGCAGACGCCTCCAAAGCCATGACCCCCCTGCACGCCGCCCCGAGGAGGAAACGGCGCGTGCTCTTCTCCCAGGCGCAGGTCTACGAGCTTGAGCGGAGATTTAAGCAGCAGAAATACCTGTCGGCGCCCGAAAGAGAGCACCTGGCCAGCATGATCCACCTGACCCCGACGCAGGTCAAGATCTGGTTCCAGAACCACCGTTACAAGATGAAGCGACAGGCCAAGGACAAGGCGGCACAGCAGCTGCAGCAGGACGGCGGCCTGTGCCAGCAGCAACAGTCGCCTCGACGGGTGGCCGTGCCTGTGTTGGTGAAGGACGGCAAGCCATGTCAGAATGGCTCCAACACACCGACGCCCACCCAACAGCAGATGCAGCAACAGCAGCAGCAACAGCAGCAACATCAGCAGCAGAACGGTTCTGGAGTCGTGCTTCCTGCCACGAGTAACCCTCTAAACCAGCACCAGAGTCAGCAGGTCAGCGCGATGGTGCAGGCCCAAGACCTAGAGGAAATGTCACCAAGTCCTCCATCCCTCCATTCTTCACTAAGCAACATGGGACAGATAGACACTTCCGTAGATTACACCAATAACATGGTCACGTCAAATCTGCTGTATGGCAGGACGTGGTAGGACTGATTATCGTTTATACATCTTTTTTTTATACAAACATTTACTCTAAATCTCTGAACTGCAGCTAAGGCCAAAAGCAGAAGAGATGTGAGAATGTGGAGCAATTGAACGGATAAAAAAACATACTTTTGAGACGAGCCATGTGTGCCACCTGTTCTTTTTCGAGGGCGCGATGATTATTTTAATTTTTTTCTACACGAAATCCTTCTGCCTTTGAAGGACAAGCTGTTTCTAGCCTTATTCTGTGCGTTTTGGACTCCCTCGTATTGTTGTAGTAGAAGGTTATCTGTTATTGAACAAGGTCGCTGCTCCTCGTCCATGGTTAAAGGCAGGGAACGGGATGCTAGGATATCAGGTACGAACTTAAGATCCACGGAAAATCCTCAAGAGGCCCGATCTCTCAACGACCCTCTCGCAATGAACACCTGAACTTTCTTTTTTTAATGATATGACTATTGTAAGCTAATGTATCCATTTAGATTAATGAAAGGTAGGGACTGTATATTTGGCTAACACTTGATTCTGTTTTACCTGTAATATAAATGTCTTATTCTGTTGTTTATTTTATTTTGGGTTTTTTTGTAAGTTAAGACAAAAACACATACACGATGGCTGCTGTATATGTTTCAAACCAATTGAACGTTAACAATAAATGAATTGAAGTGCAAGCCCATTCTCCGGGAATTAATTTGGAGTGCGTTTTCATTAGGCCTTACGCTGCGGCTCAAAACAAATGGAAGGTAAAAGCAAGGTCGAAGGAGGTGAAGTTAGCATTGGCAAATGATGAATTTTAAGAGGTACCAAAAGAAGCATACATGGATACTAGCGCAGTTTGGTTTGTCGTACTATAAACTATTGCCTGCTTTGTTAAAATATTATACATCAAATGTAAGTTAATTAAATTAATCAAATAAGCGAAATAAAATAAATACAAATACGTGACTAATTTACTTATAAAATACTTCTTCAATTGTGTTCATTTTAATTTTTTACAAAATACTGTATATATTAAAATGAGAGTACTTGTTTATTTGATACAGTTCCAAAAATAAAATAATAGAAAGAGATAACATGAGCCTCAATTGAAATGAAATGCAAATTTGTAGATTTCTGGTATGAACCAACAAATAAATATAAAATAATAGAATGAACTTTTCATGCTTTTTATATTTCACCATTCCATAATATATTTAGCACAACATAAATACATTTCTAAAATCGCTTTTTTATATTCTTAACATTTTAACATCCATATTTTTTATGTCTATATTTAAAAAAATATATGGAGAGAAAGAAAGAAAATCCATGAAAAGTTTTGTTCGTTAGACCTCACCATGTGCGTTATTCTCGCCTGCATTATTCGGATTTTTCTTAGCTAACATTAATAAGAAATAATGTCCTAAAGCACACAGTGTATAGGTATGTTTATTCGGTAAATTGACAAATAACCTCAATGTGGATAATTTATAACAGTAAATACGTAAATATATTATAAAAGCAAAACGACAAAGCTACCGTTTTCGAGTATACCAAGAGCGCCACAATGACAGAATATATTCAGTCTGGCTCAGTCTTAGTAAAAATATAAAATTACTAAAAACCTCATTCCTACATTTTAAACATCAGGTGTGATTATATGTGCATATAATTATAATGGGATTGTGATGTAATGTATAGCAAGAACATATTTAAACTTGCTCTAAAAAACGAAAAAGACATTCAACTTTCTGTCTTCACTTGATGTCTGTACGTTAACGTACAGGAAACCTTATATTTTCAACAATTATTCATACTCCACGCGAACTGTTAGGCTTATTTGATTTAGTCGTAGAATCAAAGTGACAACCGAATATTATTAACTTCAACTGCATTCAGAAATGCTGTCGAAACCTCACTACATTAAGGTGTGTTATGAAGAGAGTGGTCAACGGCAGTGCTAACTTCATTTCTAGCGGGCAAACTCGATGTTTTTGAGAGTGATTAGCGGTCATTAGGAATGTATTATAGGCCTTAAGCACTTATCTTTCTCTTGATGGAAAACAAAGTCCAGTTACTGCCTCACAAGGATATGTGGTCATTATCAGGTAGCTGCTGTCTGATAATGGCTGTGCTGTCCAACATTTTTGAAAAGCATGCTTTAACCTGTTGCCAGCTGATTATGATATTGCTTTAAGTGGCCTTTGGAAGATTGAATGCATCTACAAATTGCATCCAAATAACATGGTACTGGAGGCAGTTTCTGCATTTAAATGACAGATTATGACCTTGTTCTGGCCTCATTATTCTGAGTCTTTAGCATTACACCGCAATGACTCTTGAAGTTTGAACAACTGTGTGAGTTTTTACAGCATAATATATATATATATATATATATATATATATATATATATATATATATATATATATATATATATATTACAACTGTTTTGTTATTTGCACCAAAGCTTGGATTATGCAAACCTTATTTTCCATAAACAAATACAGGTTATTATTTTACCAGTCAAAATCATGTGTTTACAATGAAAAACAATTGTAAACTCTATGATGTCTAACAATAAATGAAAAGGGTAATTGTGTTGCTTTTCAGACTTTACAACTGTTATTGTTAGATTTGACATTTTTTGTATTATGCCTCCATAATTATGATGTTCCATTTAAACGTATTCTATATTATATATTTATATTAAAAATCCTACTAGAGATTAAGAGCATTTAAAGTTACAGCCAGCTGTTCTGCATCAACACAACATGGAAGGTTGCTTAGCCATGTTTCAGTAGAGGTGTCAATATTTTATCTTATGGGTAGGTTTACTGCTATACCTCTATTGTTTTTTTTTTCTTCCTGGCTATTCAGTACTTGGAAAGCGCAAGCATAAAGGTTCAAAGAGATGTAGTATTTCTACTGTCCATTTCTACTCTGACCTGGATTTCTTGGAGCTCTATTCTTTGCTGCTAATTGCAGGATCCAAACAAATTCTTAACAGCGAGTAATTTGAATCCAGGCTAGAGGCCTTGTCTGTTTTTTCCCTTGCCATTATTCTACTTAATATGTCAGAAGGTCTGATCACAGAGAAACCTTTTCAAGTTCTATTGATGTGTCTTTCAATTGACCATGGTGACCTAGCAACCTGGCCAGCACTAATTGGAATAGGCCATCTGACGTCAGCATTACAGTTTTTGTGGGAACAAATGCAGCGCTCATGAAATAATTTACAAAATTATAAGCACAATGGCTCGAGATTATGTCTAAACAATGATCGTGATCATGGAGGAAAAAAAGAAAAGCATGCATTAAATGTGGTACTCAAATAATAAATGGTATAGGTTTCACTGGAGCCTGGAATATAAATAGTCATAAAAACCCATGAAAAAGAGGCAAAAGAGGTGATAGCAGCAGGAGTGGGCTCATTGATTTAGTTCATTGTGTGCTGTGGTTTGTAAAACATAGCTTTAAATGTTGTTATTCCCACTTGTAAGAAACTGTGAGTTTGCAATGTTTAAATGAATTTAAGTATAATATAAAGGCATGGATTTGGGGATTTTTATTTGGCTTGTTGCATTGTTTTGTTTTTACATTCTTGGAATCCTTTGGCACATTTTGGATTTTTTTTTTCTTTTTTGGAGAGAGAGAAAGAGAGCTCCCCACCCCCACGGTAGCACAGTGAAGCAGGCTGGAGGTTGCATGTCCCCAACCACAAGAGCCACTTCTGTTACTGCCGATTCAGGAGGTCTGAAAATAGTTTATTTCACTCTTTGCAGTGCATGCTTGTTTTGTTTTTTATTTTAATTCTAAGATCTGTCTGGGCCACAACTGAAGCAGCAGATAATATCAGAAATCTAACAGTGAAGTTGTTAAGGTGTTTTCATTGCTTTCAGCCCTTTATTATCTTTTGCACTCAGTTTCTCATTGTCTTTGAAACCTTTGCCAAGTTTAACCCTGACACGTTAGATCATCAGCAACAACTGAAGGGCGAACATTGCTTTTGGGAGCAATGTAGCCAAAATGACCTGTAACATTCTACAGAATGAGCCAGTTATCAATTTTAAACCGTGTTTCAGTGAACTGGGTTTTTACAGACTGAGTTAATGTAGGTCTTTTATATGTGACTGTGAGAAACCCTGTTTTTTCCAGTCATGAATGAGATTGTGCCCTAGGAAACACAAACTTTCCTAATTCTAGTCATTTCAAACTGGGGGAAAATAGCAGGCAAATAATCATCCTCAGGCAGTATGAAAAACATTTCAAGGAGGTCAGAGGACTCAGAAAGCAATCCTCACTCTAATAGATTTCCATAAAATTAAATAAGTGATGTGCATTCCAACAATCCCTTTGCCAAGCACACACATACTGCAACAAAAACACACACACACACACACACACACACACACACATACTGCAACAAAAACACACACACACACACACACACACACACACACACACACACACACACACACACATGGCCACATTCAGAATGATACTGTTGTGTTCTGTCTAATTTTGCAGCTTGGTTTGTGTGTATGAGAGTGCATGAGTGTTGTAAAAGCAGTTCATTCCTCTGAAGTCTGCTTTACATCTACAGGAGGAGAGATGCGAAAAAAGAGAGAGAGGCAAGCATCCCTTATTACCAAACCATGTCACATTCTTCTCAGTCTCTGCTCTGCGCTACACCGGCCAGCCTGTAATCCCCCCTCCAAGTTCCTCATGCATCTTATTCAGGCTGCCCATAAGTAGTTAAAGAAACTGTTTTCAGTCGCCACTAATAACTACTGACCTAGAGTGACACGGCCCCACAATAGCTTTGGAAGGCCTGAGTTGCCGAACCAAAGAAGCTGATTAGTACTTGAAGAGGTTTGAACCAAGAATCAATGGTTGGTCTGTCCCGTCCCGTCGGGTTTTGCCTAGCTGTAATTACGGCAGCTCACCATTAGTTACACCTCATTAAGTTCAGCAAACATCCCTCAAGGAAATTTTGTTTACCATCAAACAAGTAATATAGTTCATATTAGGAGCCATATTGGGCCGGGATGGAAGGGGCACAGAGAATATAAAGCTAGGCATATGGTAAGAAATTGGAAGGATCCCCATGAAATGTGAATGCTTTGGGAGGTGCCGGAGATGTCAGTTCACAATGAATGAATTTCTTTTATTATGATTTTGGAACTGAGTTTTTTTACTACAGAATCATTAAACAATCTAAGAATATAACATCTAAGTATATATATATATATATATATATATATTTTATGGAAATGTTGTGAACAATCTGATTGTGACTGTAAACAGTCTTATATCTAATTTAAGACTTTGACAACATTCCTGGAAAGACTTTTTAGTTTTTTTTTAATTCTATATTTAAAAGCTTAAAAGCATGTTTTTTTCCATGGTTCTTGGCTTAAATGCACCCATATTAAAAATAAATAAATAAAAATAATATATATATGTATATATATATATATATATATATATATATATATATATATATATATATATATATATATCTTTTTTTTTTTTTTTTTTTCATTTAAAGAAATAAGTTTTTTGAGATGAAAACTGATCATTATATAATTTGGGAAATTTAAAATTGTTCTATCAACAATTGACATCACTCTCAACAACTCTTTTGGCAACTTTAATGTCAATCAAATTGTAACATCAAAAAAGACCATTTCACACATGTTCACCATGAATTCACATTATATACATCATCTAATGCTTAGATTTTACTTTTAGCCTCTCCTTATGTTCTCCTTATGAAGCTTTTTAACTACAGGAAAAAATGTCAGAAACCCAAGTTGCCAAGTTTTTGGTGTTTGATGTTGACGCGCAGGCGATTCCTTAGTATCTAATTTGAATAAAACAACTAGGAGCATTTGTATGCCTTGACAAAAATGCTTCAGATAACAATAGTATTCTCGAGAGACATGAGTGTCCGATTTGTGTTGGCTCCCTAAAATTCAAATCGGGTTTGAATGGGTTTCATTGTGAAGTGCTGAAGTATTCCAGGTCTCTGCGAGGCCTTTACAATGCTACACTTTCTAACTGGTCCACAGCTTCGGCCCAATCCGCAGTTGCCAAGGCGATAGCCAGCTGCAAGGCTGTGCCTTGTTTGTTTATAGGGGCAGGACTGGATAGCGGTTCAAATGGAGCCCGGCAATAGCATGAATTGTTTGTGTGTGACCACTTCAGAAGTGTGAGAAGGAATGAATGAAGTTGCATATGTTCGGGTTCTGCTTTATTATGTGTGTGCCATTGTGAATAGAACTTAGCCCTTTGTATGTCCACGCTTAGGTGCTTGCTTGACCATGCTCACAGAAACACGGTTTCACATGCAAAAGCGCATACATTCACCTATAGCAAACACATATCTCAAGGCTTTAGACTTCAGACACCTTTAAAAACCCAAAGATTTAAAATTTAAAAATGATCTATAATAAAAAGAAAATACATTAAATATAGACCATGATGTGAGGGCCTGTTTAATGATTGCCAAATTGAATTATCCTCTTTTCCCCTTCTCATAGGACCAATTGGGTTTGTGAGCATATGTATATTAGCCTAGGGACAAATAGGTTAACATAAGTTGTTAACACCACAGCCATATCCTTACATTTACCCATGGGATAAGTCCACTAATAGGTCTAATCATCCTAATTAAGACAGACAAATTAAGTGACAAACGTCTGCTTCATTAAGTGAAGAAGAACGTAAGCATTTCAACATGTTTGTCATTGTGCTATCCACACGTACAAACAGAGCAAGGCCAGCCTAATACACTGACTACACAAACCCAAAGAGCCAAGCAGGACCACCCACTTTCTTTCCAATTATCATCTTGCGACTACCTGTCTCCTCTTCACCGTTCATCAATAGACACAGCACTCCAAGCAGGGCATTACAATTAGATGCCTGTTGTTCCTCTTAATAAATTTCTAGACTGTTGCGTGGAATCAATAGCCTGCAGTCCAAATGCCCCTGAGGACAAACAGGATTACACCCCAAATCCCACGTTCTACTCCCACTCCTTCTTCTGAGTTACCAGGGGGGCAGACACTGCTAACTGGTATGTAAGCAACAGATCTGCAGAGACAGAGTGTCTCCTTCTTTCATTCATTCTTTCATTCATTCATCCATTCATTAATTTGTTGATTCATGACTTTATGTATGTAAATATACGTTTCTGATCCACTACAGAAAATATAAGAGCTACAGAAGCAGCAATAACCTACCCGTACATTATAAGTGCAACATAAACAGAAACAGTTACCCACAGTATATTTACACAATATATTTACACTGTGCAAAAACGTCAATTTACAAACAAGTGCTCAAGCAGCATCACTTGAAACATTAACTTGTGTGTAGAATATAGTATACTCGGTGTGTATTTGTCTGTACATGTATATTAATGTATGCAAGCACTGTGTAGTACTGGAGTACCCTGAGACTACTGTTTATTTACTGAAGCTTCACAAAAAAAGGTTTGGACACACATTCTCATTCTTTATTTAATTTATTTTCTACATTGTATATTATAGAAATTAAAGACATGAAAACAATCCCCTGACCTAAACTCAACTGGGAGATGGGTGATGAAGGATGAGCTGGAGCTTCCCAGCGTAAAGGGAAAGTGGCAAGTATTGTTTAGCACCTCCACCAACTCCTTCAAGACATTGTGCAAACTATCTCCTAGAAAAAAACATATTCTGGTTTGTTTAACAGTTTTTGTTCCTGTTTAGTTTTAATGTCTTTAACATGAAACTTACAATGTAAATAAATCCTAAAAAGAATGAAAACACACTGTGAGGAGGTGTCTCCAAACTTTTGGCTGGTACTGTACATACTGTATTTTTTTTAACTAACATAACAATCATTTAAAAATAAAAAGAAAATTAAATATATGAAACTAGGGGAAACCTGATAAACCACCTACATTGCCAACATCAGATAAACAGCATCTGAAGCTTTCATCTTTGAGAGATAGGAGAAAATCAAGATTCACTCTCACTTGAAAACATCTACAGGTTTTCTTGTCTATCTTTCCACTCTGAGAAGATGACTCTGTGCACTGTGGGTCTTAAAGGATGTGGATATGATCCGGCAGCTCTTACTGAAATAAAATAATTAAAGATTCAAAACGCACCATCGTATATGATTGGTATGAATTGGTTGGTGAGCAAAAAAAAAAGCCAGAAAAGGTCAAAAATTGTTTGCTAAAAAGAATCAAAGCTGTAATGGAGGTTTCTGTCTGGATGTGTCTGTCTGCTCATATTTGTCTCAGTTTCATTCTATCTGCCGACTTGATCCCAGGTATCACTTTTTTATGCCTGTTCCCTGATGCATTACCCATGACCTGCTTAATATGATGCACACGGTCCATGTACATTATGCAAATGAAGCCAATTAGGCCAGGAAGCGCATGGGACAAAGGTGTGTTACAGCTGGCTGGCCTCTTGGCCACAGCAGACGCTGGAGTGTTTGTTTGGCCTGATTTAAGCAGATGGTCACAGAGGTTAGGCCTGGCTAGAGAGAGAAAGAACACATTCATTCTGCCCCATGGGGGGTACGACACACGAAAAGAGAAAGTTAACTCAGTTTTAGCTCCCTCTCCACAACATCCCTCCTGGAACCTTTTGTGGAGGTTGGTATTGATCAGGGAAACAAGGAGGCCATCAGTCCTTTGCGTTTTCGCCCACAAATCCTCAGTCTAGCCACACTTCACGGCTAATTAGCAAGCTCTGGACAGTGCCTTAATCACAACGGCACATTAAACCTGTCCTAATCAGGCTTAATCCTGGGACTGTGCTCTCACTCACTCTCCCTTTCTCTCACAGCACAGCCATGCTCTCTAAGATTATTAGTTAGAGTCAGTCTCAGCGGCTGGGTGACCCACGATTAGAACTACTGGACAGACCATGTTAAGAGCATCATTATTACCCACTAGTGTAGAGCAGGGTAAAAAAAAAAACACATGATATATAAGAACTTTAAAATAAGACTACCTTTATAAAGGGGTTATAAATGGTTTACAATTAGTTTATTAATGGTTACTATTTAGGTTGTAAATGCCTTAAAAATCATTAATAATCAGAGAGATTATTAATAATCATTAGAAAGGACAACAATATAGATGGCTGTGGGTTCACTATTTGGCAAACAACAGGTCATTGTTGCCCTTTCTAATTATATGTTATAACTGATTATTAATTTTTTTTAAGGCATTTACAACCTAATTAGTAACCATTAATAAACTAATTGTAAACCATTTATAAACCCTTTATAAAGGTAGTCTTATTTTAAAGTGGTACCGAATCTTTAAAGTAAAAATGCCATGAACTGTTAACAGAGATATAAAGAATTATTTGCAAATTAAGGTATTTTTTATTTTGTATCAGCATGTTAAAATAGAACCGAGATTATTAATGCACAAAATAAAAAAATAAACCAGAACCAAAATCATATTGTAACATATATCATATAGTGTTTTCATTATACCATATCATATAATATTATATTACATATCATATCATACAGTCATATACCACACTGGATCATGTTGCATATAATATCGCATTTTATTATATATCACACAACATTATGTTGTATTATATCACATATCATAATGTGTAGTATTGCAAATAATATCACATAATCATATTATTAAATCATATAATTGGATAGAAATCTCTCAAATTGAGAATAACCAAACAATGAATTATATTTCATTTAATATACTTTTAGCATAAAAGTTCAGGTTTACTGATGGTTAGCATATAAGCTTATGATTGGCATGCAAGGTCCTACTTAGCTTGTTTTTCCTTTTCTAGTCTTTGAATTAAAGGACATGTAAACAAATTAATCTTTATTCATTTATTTACATGATTGGGTATTTTTATATGCATGTAAATGACTCTGAAAGCCAAAACTTTACTGCTTGTAAACTTTTATAATTCTGAAAATTAAAATAAACTGAAAATAGAACCATTATGCAATAAAAAAAGTCTATGGTAATACAGGAATATCTAAAGAATTTCTACAGAATCTTACTGTAAATTTTTGTAGTAAAATTTTTGTACTGTAAAATTGTTGTAGTATTCTAAATTCTATTGTATAAAAGTAAAAATAGATAGAATTGGTACATAAAATATAGACTTTATTAAGGTTTTCCCAAAAGGTATATTTTCAGGAACTGTGCATACAGCACCAAATTAACCTCTTATTTGTGTGAAAGTTCCCCCCAACACACACACACACACACACACACAAAATCGCAGACATACATTAGTATTGAAACCTCTCAAAATAGCAAAAATTAAAAACCTTTAGTATCTCCGTTTCAGACTCATTATGTCTGCATGATTCTACACAGGGTTATTTTCTTTTTTGTCTTCAAATCTACAATAGGCCTTCATCTGCATTATAATCTGAGCTCTGAGCTGCAGAAAACAAATCAGGTAATTACTGTACTTTTCAGGACTATAAGGCCATAAATTTAAATCTTCAACAACTTCTCAAGTGACAACTCATCTAATCACAAGGACAATCATGGAGAGGCCACGCTGTTTACTGATTGCACTAATCAAAAATGGCTTCTTCAAACAGCTCTAATTGGTAAGTTTATTCACAGAATCACATGGCAGATATACAGGGGACACTGTTGTGCTTCGCCTAACCCAAATATCCCATTTGCATTGAGTGCCAGCAGAATGCTCTTGACTCCCACAAGTTATCAGCAAACCAGACAATTATTCATCAGCCACAAATTGGCACATCAAAGTCAAATCAGGGAATTATGGAGAGGAACACCAACGTGGAGGCTGAGAGATGTAAGGTAGCCTTTGATTGACCGCATTGCCCTTCCAGAGTCTTCGCGCACATTACCATGTTTAATTCTCGACTGAGGCCAATCTGAGTGCCGGACAAGTGCTAAACTCAGAAAAATGGCCATTTAGGTAGATAAATGGAATGTGGTCTTTTTCCCCTTGTCTTAGAAAATCAAGACATAATGAAACAGCAGGGAGGCCTGGACAGCTCAACATATTCATAACAAATACAAATTGGGTTCTGGGAAATGTACTGGTGTGATCTGAATTCAAGTGACACCATGTACAGTGGGCGCCTTATTAAATAGACACAAGAGCATGATTGATATTCACGTGAAAATAGCAGTATATCATAGGTTAGAGAGATCAGAGTTGTTTTAGTTTTCGATTGAAGCCAGTATGTCAGCTGCTGTGACTCCTGTAGTTTAACTGAAAAAAAAAAAAAACCCAAAGTACGTTACATTACGCAGTGCTTAGAGAATGTTCCCCCCTTAGATCAGGCATGTGCAAATATTTTAATTCACTTCATCTTAAAACTGTGGCCTTCACTTGTACCTTTGTAGCTAAGACCTTTCCTTTAAGCAACTTAAAATAGTACAAATACTATCCAGTACAAATAGCTAAATTTAATTGATTAAACATAGCTCTTACTGCAGACGCTTCATATTCTCTCCATTAAAACAGATATAGACAGGTTAGCCAAGCTCAACATGAGTGCAAGGGCAAGAGGCACTTTCTGTAGCTTAAAACAAAAGGTGAAGCCTTTGAAATTGTGACAGGGTGTAAATCAAGGTAGGATTAAATAGAAAAAAAGTGAGAGCTGTACAATTTTCCCACAAACAAAAAGCTCGAGTTGAAAGGGAATTAATCCTATATTATTTAGAGATCCGTTCGGCAGACAGTCAGAGCAGCAACCAAATGAATGTGGTTTGGCCTTCCTTTGCTTCAACACTGCTTGACAGCCTTTTGAATCATCAGCTGAATAGCATGTGTTGCTGCACTTGTAAATGTGTCCTACATTAATAAAAGGTGGAGGTGCTTGCATGAACAGACAGACACTCACGTTCGAGGACCAAGCTATTCCCAATTTTCTCACTGCCAAGTAAAACAAACGGCAGCTCCCTATTTAACACTGGTCATAAAGGAATCGCTTCAAAACAGTGCACTCTAGGACACCCAACATCATTTTAGCATGCATTACGAATCAAAAACGAGTGGACTTGTAGCAGTTTTATGTGGCTGGAGCTGGAGTTGAATGCTAGGCAATTAGTCTCAAATTAGAGTGATATCACTATTTCTGATCTCGTTCTACTTTAATTCCACTTAAGCCATCTATGTAGTCATCTGCAGTCGTCTGTCAAGAATTCTAATTTCATTTTAGCTGTTACATTTGTCTGGATAATTACAAAACTAACTGCAGTAAAGGTAAATTGGTTTGTTTGTTATAAAGAACTGGGTCTCTTTTAAGTTATTCACTATAATAACGTAATTTAATTGCATGAGTGTTTCCAATCACTGCACAAGTTTTTTTTTCAAGGTAACCAAATGTACAACTGTTTTAATTAACGAATGATAAAATAAACCCATTTAATATATGGTTGCCATATGGAGATTTTATTCCACTGGCATATACTACATATGAAATATGTATACTATGTGTATGTATACTACTAATACTACTATCTATGGGAAAAAGTACTGGGACACCTGCTCATTTATGGTTTCTTCCCAACTCAAGGTTATTAAAAAGTATCTTGCTTTCCTTGGAACAAGCACTGTCTTCACTCTACAGGGAAAGATTGCTACTAGATTTCTGGGACATTGCTGTGAGAATTTGATTGCCTTTATCCTCAGATGATAGCAGTGATAGTAAGGTCAGAGTGCTGGATGATCACCACCTTACCTAATCCCCAACTCCCAACTTATCCCAAAAGTACTGAATGGAGCACCATAACCAATAGAGATTTTTTTTAGCCCATTCCTAGCATTGGTACCAATAGGTATGTATTTATCTGCTGTAGCCCAGAGAGTTGTAGTATACTGGCAACTATAGTGTGTGCTATAATCTTTGCATTTCATTTGGAAGTCAAGGGACCAGGATTCAGGAGTCTGGAGGAAGAGTGAAGAGACAGTCCAAGCTGCTTGAGGGCTAAAGTGAAGTTTCCACAATCAGTGATGGTTTGGTTGCACTGCCCACACTGCCAAAAGTACCAATAGGTCTTATATAATATTAAAATTTTCGGAGAGACTGATATTTTATTTTATTTTATTGGCTGTAAGCCATAATCATCAACAATAAAAGAAATAAACGCTTAAAATAGATCTCTCTGTGTGTAATACATCTATATAATATGAGTTTCACACTCTGAACTGATTTACTAAAATAAAGTCACTTTTCAATGACTTTCTAATTTTTTGAGATGCACTAGTAAATACATAGAGAGAGAGAGAGTGCAGACATTGTTACCTTGTAAGATGATAATAATTTTTGAGGAAAGAAATGATGGACCTTCAGTCTTTTGTGAAGAATGAGTTATTGTAAAAATACTAATTCTCAGATCAGCTGGAATGCTGTAAATTCAGACAGCTATGGAATTTAAGAGCACAGTCGAGAAGGACAGCATGGCAGGACCATAAGTGCTCCAAATGCTCTCCACACACCCTTATGATGGATTTTCTTTTATTTTCATAAAGAGAAGAAGTCTTTAAGTTTACAGAATTAAGGTCAGTGCTTTTATAACACAGAGGGGAAAAGGTTTTTGTAGTTTGTTCAGTGTTCTCTGACGTGTTCCATGCTGCAGATATATTTTAAATCATATGGGCCTATGTGTAGTCTTCCAACAAATGTCTCCTTTTCCAGCATTTAATAAAACGTTGAATAAACGTGAGTATAAACAGAGTATTCAGAAACATCACATTCATTTTTTTTACTAAGTTTAAGTGGGTAGAAAATTTACAAAGCACAGCTTTATACATTACTAAATGAAAATGGGTTGCAATACACCACTGCTTAGTAGTAACTTAGTAACTAATAGCTGCATGGTTGCGTGGTTTAGTATTTAGCATGTACTGGGGTCTTGGGTTCAAGTCCCAAACTGGGTGGAGTTTATATGTTCTCCCTTTGTCTGAGTGGGGTGTCTCCGGTGTCTCTGTTTTCTAAAGCATCAGGTTCATGTATGTGTGTGTGTGTATCCAGGTATGGATTTTTACATCAGTATGTTCTGGGTAAGTGTAGATAAAGTGTAGATTTCTAGATAAAAGTACACTGTGTGTGTCCCATTAAGGTGCTATATAAGCTTTAAAGGATTAAAACAAATAAAATAAACCAACAGAAACCACTTAGGACACAGATAAGTATACTATAAAAATAAATAATTTATTTAATAATAAAAACAATTAACGCTGAGTACAGTTGGTGCCTGCATTGGCTTGCATTTCACTGGGATTTGGGGCAGAAGGAGGAAAATCTTAACCAAACATTAGGAACAAAAAAAATGATGCTGAAAAAAAATCATGCTCACTTTATGCTGACTACGGCTGTGGCATCACTGGGGATCAAACTTTCGATACAGCCAGCACTTATACGTTTTTGTAAAAAAAAAAAATTCTAAAACTACTCTCATATTCATAAAATTTTTCATAATTCCAAGCAACCATTAAAAGGTAACATTTTAAACCAAGAGACCTGTTTTGTGTGGCATGGTGGATAACACCACTACCTGCCAGTGAGCTACCCATGTGGGAGACTGGGGTTCAATTCCATGTCTGGGTAACTATGTTTGGCTACGCTAATGAGAATCATTGGCCCACCTCTGTAATATACTTGTAATGCATGTAAGTCGCTCTGTATAAGAGCATCAGCTAAGTTTCATAAATCTAATATAAAGATTACAAAGAGTACTACTCAGCAGCAACTAGGTTTAAGCTAAGTTACTGAGCTGATGCAGTGGAGGAACTGTCACCTGTTACTTTAAATATCTTTACTGGCGTAAAAAACACAATGTTGCTGTGGGCCGGGATCTTTCCCCATGCCTCATCAGTATCTAAACAGGGCTGCTGTTGGGGAGCAGGTGTCTGAGAATCAGCATTAGCATTTCCCATTCATGCTAATGGCTGAACCCTGTTCCCCCCATGAGAAGCTTTGAGCCTGCTCTCCTCTCCAGAGCACAGTGCATGCTAATAAGAACACACTCTACAATCCCCACACTGTGTGTCTTGGCTAATCTTGTTTTATCACCTTTGTTAACATCGCCATGAACAACAGATTTAATCCAGGCAGAGATTACCGTAATGTGACTTCTGCTGGCCCAGATGGAGTCTATGGCCAGCAGTCTATAAACATTTGTATTCCCGGAGGTAGAGCAGACAAAGAGGGATGAAGTGAGATGTTACGGAGGTGACAGCAGGTTATGAACTGGGGTTTGAATACGTGAGCACGTAGGTTAAGGACAGAGATACGCACACGCATACACGTGCACGCAGAGGCCGGGAGGAACGTACATTGGACTTCACTTCTGGCTGAAATGAGAAGCATCCTCTCTTCAGATCATTTGATGCCGTGTTGAGTATTCAGCGAGTCAGTGGATGTGTGTCAGGCAGAGAGAATCAAGACAGTCGATCTTTCCTCTATCCACAGGACGAGATGATGAATAATTCTGTCCATCCCTGGAGATTGTCTTCAATCATAGAGCATAAGGTGCCAGTGCTGTGCCCCTGCATGCAGCAAGCAGCGAATTAGCTCCTGACAGATTGCCGAACAGGCTCTAATAAGACACTGTTCTGGCTTAATTACCCGATGGGAAGTCAGGACTCATGATCCGATGCCGGGCTTCTCCACAGGAGAGCAGCTCGGGTCAGCTCAAGAACGACACAGGTAGCAGAATAGACAGAGATAACAGATACAACAAGATCAGATCAGTCTTATGTTAGTCACTAAACTGGTTAGGTAACCACGTCATTAAAAATGAGCCAAACTTGTAATTCTATTAACACCTCAAAACACACAAAAATCAAATCATGGCAGTAATAATTAAATGCACTAGTAAGCAATTAAATGCATCCTTCATGTATTTTGTACATATGAAAAAGTATGATAAGTGTATATACAGTACCAGTAAATTTCAGTGTTTTCTTTTCATTATTTTAAAAGATTCTGCATTGTAGATTAATACTAAAGTCATCCAAACTATGAAAAAAAAAAATATGGAATCATTTTGAAAAAAATTTAGATTCTTTAAAGAAGGCAACTCTTCTTACGTGACAACTTTGCACATCTTGGCTAAATTTTCTTAGTCGGCTCTATCTCTATCAGGTAGAGTCACCTGGTAAGGCTTTCAGTTAACAGCTGTGCTGAACTTGTCAAGAATTCATTACTTGCATTTAAAAAAATAAAATAGCACAATCATATGGAGAATATACTGTACCATTTACAGCACAATATTAAACCAATGTACATAAAATAACTAGACAAGACACAATCAGTCTTGACATCATCAACCTGACTATTTGAGTAGTTCCCCCTCCACAAGACTCCACAACATCTCTCAATGTGTCATGTGGTATCTGACACCAATCCTTCAGCAGTTTTGAGGTGGGGCCTTCATTGGTAACATAAATGAGCCTTAGGTGCTCATAAAACTGTCACTGGTTAGCAGACCGTTTTAATAAGCACTGAGCAAGTAGTTTGCAGACGTTTTGATTCAGTTGTTTAGCCATCACAACGTGGTCCTTGGAAAAGAGGCTCTTATGCTCAAGAACTGACTGTTCAATTGCTGCTTTTGAGAGATACCAATGTAGATGAAGAAGATCAATGTTTTTCACTTCACCTGTCATTGTCGATGTTGACATAAAGCATGCACATTCACTATATGCTTATTGTCACTGTCCAAAGAAAAACATGTATCTCCAAAACAGCAACTTGGAGGAAAGTGATAAAACCTTATTCATTTTAACGGAAATCAAAGTAAAAAAAGTTTATTTTAGTTCATTTTAGATTATTTCTATTTGTCCATTTATTAAGAAATTCTGAAACAGTGTACGGGACAAAATGAAGTAATCTAAAAATTGTAAAAAAAATGGAGATACTTGTTTTTTATCAACGGCAACGATATACATTCATTGGGGGAGTACTCACATCCAACCATTGTTATCATAGCATCATTTCCAGGGGGATGGGCACGGGTTATAACCACTCCAAATAGTATAAACTCCAAACTAATAATTATATAGTATTATACCACAGTTAGATCTGACCCTGCAATGTGATTGGCTGAGAGGTGTTCTATAAGTGCCATTATCAGCTGGTAATGCACTGTAACCAAAGCTCTCCATGTATTACTCAGCCACATGCAGGTAACCTAGCAATGATGTAGCGCTTACAAGCCAAACAGCGCAGCTACAAAAAGAGCAGCTATGGAACTGTTTCAACTTGCAGAGTTTTTATAAACAAACAGATCATATTTTCTCGTCCTCTTTAACTAAAAAAAATTCAATAATACAATACAATAATACACTTGAGGTTTGTGCTATAACATGTAATACTGGCACTGCTGTGATGCTATACGGCACAAGGCCGCCTATGACTGCAGCACAGCAGTGCCAATATTACACATTATAGCACAAATCTCGAGTGTATTATTGCTTAAATAACACTTTTATTTATTTTTATTTTTTTACAAATATTTTCTGTATTTTTTTGCCCCCAAGTTGGTTGAACTCTTGCTTCACAATGAAGTCTGTCAACAAGCAAGTCACGAGCAGAGTAATTGTATATGATGTGTTTAACGTATTTGGCAAAGATTACTGTTAGTGTGTAAAATGTGCATGTTTGGTGTGCAGTATCTTAAACCACAATATAATTAGTAGTATAGACCTTTTTATTTTTTATTAGCATTTATTTTTAGTTTATTAGCAGCCTACACATCACTCTGTCTTAGACTCAGACAATGACTTTATAAAAGCATTCATTAAGCTTAGATGTTACATTAGCATCAGTGCTTGTGGTAGCTAGTCGTAACAGTTGATAACAATACAAGTATAGGAGATTATGTTTTGCGTTTCTTTGCTTGTTTAAAAGCAACAATGCATCTGAATGTTCTCCATATTTGAATGTACAAGTTCCTCGTGTAAACAAGTACCTGTGTATTGAGCTTTGTCTTGTAGAGTGGGTTTCTCGGACAGGGATTAAGCCTAGTTGTCTCTGTACAAAATGTTTTGTAGTACAAGACTAAGCTTAATCCCTGTCTGGGAAACGGCCGCATAATGTTTAGTTCAGTAAAAAAACGTTCATTATTTAACTGATTTTCACCAATTGTGTTTATTGGTTACACACTCCTGGATGATACAAATTTTTATGAATTTTAACCATCCAGTTTACAGGGTTATATATTTGTAAAACGCTATGAAACATAATATGTTTTAACATATATGTAAACTGTCAAAATTAAAATAAAATTAGCCACAAAAACACAAAAATAAGAATAAAAATTAATACCCCAGTTTAAATAAATGTAGTTTATTATCTGTATACTCCTAACCATATTAAAATATTTTATCATTGATAAAATATGATATTTATTTTTAACACTTCAATAAAAATGCGTAAAATTATTATGCATGCTCCTTTTCAACCCTCCAATTTTCAATCCAAGGTTATGCACTTGATAACTGTAGCTAAAACATTCAACTCTTAATTACAGAAGAAAATGTTTTTTTTTTTCATATAGAGGAAACTCTTTGATAAACATTTCTATGATCTGTAATCGCTGGTTTTTCATAGTCAACATATTAATCAACATAAATAAAGCATGTTATACTTTATATTAGCAGCTCTGCTAATATATCTGCTGAAATGTGTTCATGTAAACTATTTGTTGTATAAAAATCAGCAAAATAAACAGAAAATGAATGATAAGAAATTACATTAATAATAGCACTCATACCAAAAGATTAACGTAATCTGTATTTTCATTTGTTAATTTATTTATTTTTACCTACCCAAATAAAATAAAGGTGCTTTTTTATTTCCTAAAATAAAATTGGTCGACCAGACCAATATGATTGTTAACAGACTTTAAATCTTTACATCATACCATTAAAATGTTTTTGTACTGTAATAGCCATATACCCTGAGTGTGTAAGTTATTTAAAAAACATCCCACTGCTGTTCTGTTCTAGCATGTCACAAACATGTATTTTGCCCAAGGAATATATTTTTCCTCTTCCATGCTGCTTGCTGGCATTCTGCTCACATAATCAAGGATGAACGTTTGTCTGTCTACCCAATCTAGCCTTGGGTCCCAATGGGAGAGGGGACTTGTAGCAGGAAAACCTGCATGAATACTAATTCAGCCTCTTGGCTTTAACAGCTTTTGCAAGTCTATCTCATAGGAATTTGCCGAGCATGATGCCTCCCCATATTAATTACTCCATGGGCATGAGGGGGGGAAACATAGAGATCACAGGAAAACCTATAAGGAGGGACTTGCTGCTCCAACTTAAATGTGGTTAATTATAATTTGATTTTGTGCATTAGACACAGGGGCCCAGTGGTCTAGAGTGGAGCTGCCTTCAAAGATCTCTCAGTACGATTCATCTCAAGCAGTTCGTTTTGTCCCACAGTTTATCTTTGCTGCACACTGATGCTAAAGAAGGAAAGGTCACACTAGTAAGTTGAAAGGTTATAAGATAATGACGTTTCCTTTTGACTTTAGTATATTAGTCGAACGTTAAATATGAAACACAGTATGATGGTGTGGATGTTAGGGTTGTTTAGGGACCTAAGATCATCTACAATACATGAATTAGATATTTCATTTTTGGGGTAATATCTCTGAAAAAAGGAAGTGTACTAAAAAGCTGTAATTAATGTATTGATTTGAGGCCCCAAGTGGTCCAGAGGGCTAACCGCTGCCACTATGACCAGGAGATCGCAAGCTCAAATCCTGTTTGTGTAGTTTGCCATCAGCTACAATTGAGAGAGCACAATTGGCCTTGCTCTCTCTGGGTGGGTAGATGGCGCTCTCTCCCCACATCACTCCGAAGGGTGATGTTGATCAGCACAAGGCATCTGTGAGCTGATGTATCAGAACTGAGTCGCTGCGCTTTCCTCCGAGTGCGCTGTGATGCTACTCGGCAATGCTGCATCAGCTGCAGTTGGAAAAAAGGCGGTGGCTGATTTCACATGTATCGGAGGAGGCATGTGCTAGTCTTCACCCTACTGGTGTGTTGGGGCATCACTAGTGATTGGAGGAGTCCTAATGAGTGAGTTGGGTAATTGGCTGAGTAAATTGGGGAGAAAATTAGAAAAAAATATAAAATAAACAAAAATAAATCATTTTTTATGACAGATACAGTGATTTTGAAATGTTCTAATCAATGTACAACAGTATGTTTATTATATAATAATACTTAATACAAGGGGTATATGATGTTTGTATCTTGATATTGATGGGAAATACAATTGTTTAAGATTATAAATTAATTCAATGTTCTTACATTTTTTATAAGCTAGGAAATAGTTGGTGTGTATGTTCATTGGGGACCTCTGCCTCGCTCTGCCTCCAGCTGAGTTATGTCAGGTGAGCACAGTCTGGAGAGCTCACCCTGTTGTTGCACAAGGGTAAATTCGTTTGAACTTACTGTCAATCACAGTGTTATTGCAGCTCTTTCAATGTGTTTTTCATTAAAAATCATATGATAGTAATGCTAAAAATGCAATTTATCATGCAGTCCTTTAATTAGCCAAGATAAACTGTGTTCTGTGTCTGTTATCTATATCCCACTGCTCCACTAATGAGAAAATTGTTGTATATTCAGTAACTTTATAAGAGTCCTTCTAAATCATTTTAAAATAAGAAAACAAATAAATATGAATCAGGGTGAAATTTTGCATTACGAAATTAAACATGTCGCAAAGATTTATAATGAAAGTGAATCTTTTTGTAGGGTATGCAATTAATACACCTACTAATTAGCATTCATACAGACTCAGCATTCATATCATGGCCTTTCAGTGAGAGGACCTCACCTGGACCAGAGCAGACCTCAGCGCAGCAAGCCTTCGTCCATCTTCACTCCGCTTTCAGATGCTCCATTCATGTGCAAATGAGCTCATTGTCCACATGCTCTTTCAGATTCTTGCTGAATCAAGTTCCATTTTAATGGCAGAACTCAAGATAGTTGGATTTATTGGACACGTACAGCGATATGTCAGGACTGTGGATGCACATGTCATCCATACACTCAAATATTTACTATATACTCTTTTTTTGTACATGGATTCGTACTGTTTAGGAACCTACGGGAACTTAAATTAGCTTTAGCAAGCCCTGTGTATGACTGAATAAGTAGTTAAAAATGGTGGATAAGTACTGTTTGTTTACCTGTTATGTGGTGCATTATGTACTACTATGTATTCAAAGCAGAGTAAATTGAGCTAATTTGTAATAATGTTTAAGGATCAGATAAATTCTTGATTCTATTTAAGATATGTACTGCTCTAAATAATTCGCTGTTTTATAAGACTGTCATATAGAGCTTTAGATTAGAGTTTTAAAGTCCCATCAGTTTTTGGAAGATACCTCTTCAGCCGTGCACCCACATATGTCTGAAATCTTTCAGAAAGCTCAAATAGGCTTGAATAACAAAAAGCTTCGCCTTTGTGTCTTCACTGCACTCCCTCAGAAACCCTGTCAGAGAAACCATAGCTGCATGAATGAATATTTAATTAAGGCCCATTGAAACAGAAGATCAAATGACCTTGTTTTAAATCATTATTCCCTGATAAAAATAAAAGTGGAGAGGGGGAGAATGGAAGGTACACACTTCAAACTTCAACTTGCCCAACAAGCGAGAATAAATTACACAAACATGCAATATGCAACTGGTGCAGTGCTGCCATATCATTGTTAATGAGAGTGTTTAACTTCCCTACTTGCTTTCATCTGGGTCTTCCTTTCTTTTATTGTCTGAGTTGCAGCAGTGAAATACTCAAATGCTTGGTTTTCATTGCAAAGGGGTATAATAGAGTGCTTAGAATGGAGATGCATGTACATTTGAATTCAAACTGAAGCTTCTTGTCATAAAAACTCAGTGGCAAAATCTTATGAAAATTGTACTAACGTAGACGATATACTTTAGAGGAATCACAGAACATATAAGAGTGCTGTATGCCGTGATCTTAACAAAGAACAAAGCAGTGTTTTACAGTGGTGTGCAGTCAGGCCAGCGACCAGCAGTCTGTCATTGATTCTGTTGGATTTAAAAACATCAGCTTATTTATTTAGACTGGAGGAAGCAACTCTATCTGACAGTGCTATTAATTTCTAAAAACTGTTAGGTAATATGATTTCAGGGACTTTCTGTATGTGCTATATATGTTTCCCTTCTGCTGATATTTCAACAGGTTCTTTAAAGCGATATTGTGCAAAATTTGGAAATTTGGGGATATAGAACCTCTCTGGAGAGAGTTTGTAATTACACAGAGCGTGCACAGTACTTAAAGTACTTAAAGTACTTAAAATAGCAGTCCGTATTATTTTGTTTCAAAACAGAAAGCAGAAGCATTTCTAAGCGGAGAAAGGGATAAAATATTGTGTTTGATGGTATCAGTGTGCTGGAACGGCCTTCTCTGCTAAGCCTAATATATTCATTCTAAAAACTGGGGTGTTGGGTCGCTTTTCGGGGGAGTTCTTCTGGTCACGTCACGTGTCTTTACGTAATTACGTCACATGTACAGCCTGTAAAAGAGGATTTGGCTTAGTTTTACTGAATGCGAGGGGCTGGTGGAGCAATGGAGACTTCAGAAGGGGAAACTCAGACCTTAGTAGAGTTGCACGGTGTACCGAAGGTTCGATTCTTTTTCGATACTACGTCATCACAAACGATTCGGTTCTTTAGCGTTCGATGCTTTCGATACTATATAGCCCAGTCACTAGCTTCAAATGAGTCAAATTAGTAGGCGCGATTTGATTCAGTTCATAAGAAAACTGATTCACACCGCAGCAGTCGGTGTGGCAGGATTCAGATAAACTTAGTGTTCTGAACAAATGAATCGATTCACGTGTGAATCGATTCATTTGACTCGCTTGAGCGACACACGCACGCGCAAGCCAGCAGAGCAGCGGCGAGTGTAGAATGGCGACGTCTAAAATAACAGATGTCTCTCGTCCGCGACTTGTGGACAAAACGGGCGCGAGGAGTGAAGTGTGGGCAAATTTTGCTTACATCGCTGATGAAGAAGGGAATCCGACCAACACCACAAACCCAGTTTATAAACGGTGTTATAAGTCTATCCAGTGCAGAGGAGGGAACACCAGCAACCTGGCTACGCATTTAGCAGACAAGCACCCTGATCTCTACAAAGAGCTGAGAAGTCGACAGGTTAGTGGAGTTAGTCAAGATACACTCTGTCTGTAGCTTTACTAAGATTTACTAGCCCTGGTCCGCCGGCGGGCCAGAAATTTATAATATTTAATATCTGGCTGTGTTTATGAATAGTTATAGGTTCAATATAGACACCCAATATGCCATTTTAAAGCTTAGAATCTCGGCTTTTCAGTTATCTAGCCTATTTAGCTGGATCTCCTTTCAGAAAATAAACATTTAGGGCGAAATATGCCTTGCTTCTGAAAATATGAAATCATAATTTTCATATTTCCGTTTCTCGTCCATATTTGATCGAATGCGGACATGTTATACACCATTCGAACCGTCTGTCTCTCCGGATTCGCTCCGTTTTACTGTAGGATGTACGGTTCCTGAATTAGAGCTGAAAGAGCGCGTCACAGCGCGTGTTCAGAGTTAAAAGCTGCTTGTTTTTCGCTGCAGGGTTACCTCAGGTCACTCCCTCCACCCCCTCAACCCCCACCAGCGGCTCCCCCACGCTCTTACCTTCAAAACCAGACTTAAGAGAATCCATCAATCCAGTCTCCTGCAATCCCCAATTATATACAAACAGCGCATGAAATAAACTGAGGCAGAAAAAAAAATAATATCCACTTTATCTCCTTATTAAAAGCGTAATTTTCGAGGCTGCATGTGATAACGCACGTGTGGTTAATCTGCAGTCCAAGGAGAACAAGGTTGACAGAAGACCATGTGGACACACTTGTTTTCCTGGCTAAGAACCTTAAACAGGCAAAGAAACTTCCCACAGTGTAGTTTCAGAAAAGAAGAGGTTTTAGTTTTTAGGAAGTGTTTAGATAATTATGTTATAGTTAAGGTTATAATAACGAAACTTGTTTTTTGTTCAAATGTTTCATTTTAGAATAAAAACGTTTGCACCGATTGTTCAGTGTTCAATACAGTCCAATCAAAAATAAACATTTTATGTTCAGATATTTTTATTGTTTTTTTTTCTTCCAAGTATCGTTTTGGTATCGAGAATCGTGATACTACAGTTGGTATCGGTATCGAAGTCAAAATTTTGGTATCGTGACAACCCTAGACCTTAGTAGCTCATTCACTCATAGTAAAACAAAGAAAGGAAAGAGTGAAGTTTCTGACTGAGCGCGCTCTCTGGAATCGGATTGTTCCGATTTGAAAGGAGACACACCCACCCGCCCAGTTCAAAATGATTCTTTCGCATGCTCTGTTCAATTACCCATTCTCATCAGAGAAGGCCCTAAATCCCTCAAATCCCAAAACTTACAGACATCAGCTTTAAAAAAAAATTAAATAAAATGTGCATTGGAGAGCACTTTTAAAACAAGCAGAGTGAATGAATCTGGTGAATCGGTTGCACTCTTTTTTGGCTTGCCAGATTTCTACAGTTATAAACCTTTGCTTTTTTGGCTTAACTATGTGTGAACAAGCAGATGAAACCTGAGTTTCTTGTTCTGTTATCTACAGTTTGCAGTAGCTCTTGTATCAGCAACATTAGCTGCACTGTGGTTGCTTGGGAAAAAAAGATGCAAGATAAATTAGAATGAATATATTATATGTTGCTGGGATGGTACAATATTTTGTACTGTCCTCATCCAGGAATACTATCGCTTTCAAGTTTAAATAAAAAAAATCTTTAAGAGCTTTTCTTTAATGTTTAGATTTGTCCTGATCAATCATAAAGTATAAGGATAAAAGTAAAGTGAAACGAGCAGGAGCTTTTATTACAATCTACACAACCTGTAACTGTACATGGTCTGACACTTGGCCGAGATGCTGTGGTTCTACTTACACTTTTAAATAATACCACTCACAACTTTTAGTAGAAGTCATAGGCATAGTTTGTGTGTTCAACTTTTCCAGAATTTTCCAAAAATGTGTGCCATCATTTTAACTAGAGATTTAACCTCTAAAAAAAATATTTTATAGATTTTCAGCATATTATCCTTTATTAAAAAACATGGGAGATTCACTCAAATCAAAGTAACATATGTTTTATTTAAAAAGTTGTGTTGGTGTATCCTTCACATTTAATACAATATAACGAGTTTAGAAATTTAAAATATCTCACTGCCTTCTACAAGTTCCTCAAGAATGTATAAATCAGGTGGTGGAGATAGTCAACAATGTGTATTATTAAAAAAGTGCAAATTGTACTTTTTTTTCAAAGTAAAAAAAAAAAGTACCTAAATTATACATCAAGCATTTATAACATTGAAAAATGAATGCATGTAGTATTGTTATTCAAAACTGATTAAAAAAAATAACTGAATAGCCTTTATCAAGGCTACACGTCAAACATAAATGTACAATTAGCCAGAAAGAGAATATTTATGCTTATATAATGCTGCTCTGCTGGGACTGTCTGATGTTTCTGATAGATATGAAAGGCACATGGATTCAAAAAGCCTTATTGTGTTGTATTGGAAAACAAAAACTAATTTAGGGGTTATGGTATAAGTGAAATCTCCAGCAAAAGAAGAAAATAGTTTACACCAAATACTCACCAAATATTCAGCAATAGAAATTATTAGTGAAAAGACAGATTAATTGAATATAAGCTATGTTCAATTGTGAATAAATATTTTTAAAAAGTAGTTTTTCTTTAAAAGGAAAAAAATGTAGGTTATTTAAATTATACAGTGAAAATAGACATTATTGAACACCTTTAAAGAACAGTTTTTTTCCCCGTTACTTTTGGATTCACATATTATTCAGTTGCACATGAATACCTTTAACACATTAACACTGCAAAAATAAAGGTATTGTGTAGGTTATGTGTGTAATTCTATATTTCTATTATTATGTTTTCTGATACTGGGATGGACCTGGCTCCTAATTATTTCATTCACGGATACAGGTGTTACTGTGATGTGACAATAAAACCATTTTGACTTGATTTGAGAGGTGTGTTCAGTATTTGGCCTTTTGCCAAATGCTTCATTTCTGTGCTTTCCCTGTATGATAAACAAAAATATGATAAATCATTCACAAGAAAATGATTGACCTAAGCCAGTGAATATTGCACACAGAATTAAGCTTCAAGCAAAGGGTCAGATAAGTAAAATTTTAGTTTCCTGACTTGATTTTGAAAAATATTTTGCAAAAAATACTCATTGTTTTGTTAGATGTAGCTGCATGCTGAGGACAGTAAAGGTGCACTTATTTTAGGTGATACATAAATATGTAAATGTTATTTTATGTGTGTGTGTGTGTGGGTGTAATGCAGAAGGGGCACCTGCACTGCACACTGCTGCTTTAAGAGTTTAGCATGAACCTAGCAAAACTGTGGTCATCTCTGGTCAAAACCTGTTTCTGTCAACAGTTAAAGCAGCATTTTGTAAGAATTTGAATCTGCTGCTCATGGGCTCCCCCTAGAGTTGCAGTTCTTGCATAAAAGGTCTCGTGCCTGCTGTGCCAGAATTATATAGTCCAGCATTCAGTATGCCAGGCCTGGAGTGGCAATGCCAAAGATGCCAGAGATTTTATATATATATATAAAATTCAGAGGAGAATCAAAATGGTTTAAAATGAATTAATTGCATGTTTACGATCATATACAAGTCACTGAGGTGGTGCACTACTCTACTGTGCAGTGGCACCTGCACAAATATGAAAAAAAAAGTTTATAATTGTGGGACTAAATACTTAAAGCAGTTACAACAATTATAACATTTGCTTCTAAATTTGCTTTTTAAATAATAATAAATAAAGACATCTTGTTTGAAATATTAAAGAAATGTTTGCTTTTTTTTTTACTCGCTAAGCTATTCACCATAAAAGACATTTTGACCAGGGGTGCACAAACATATGCATATCATAATTTGGTATGATGAGCACTGCTTCCCAGGCTAAACTGCTTGAAGAGAAAGGTCCTTTAAAAAAGAGTTTATGGTGTTGTTAGAGATCAGCACAATGTTACTCTCTCGCAGCGCTATCTTCCACCACACAAGTATCTGTTGACATGATCCTTAACACAGACATTATGTGAGGGGAGCTTTTTAGCAAACTCCAAATGATGCAGACGGGTTTTTTGGTGTGTGCGCCGCTCCGGGGTCAAGGCTGGCTACAGCCATTACAGCTAATGAGTGTGGAGTCCTACTTTAGCAGGTTCAGCCTCATAAAGTCACCTAAAAGCTGACTAATGGAATCCTACTGATGGAGCGAATGCCGGTGCTTTTATATTATTACAGGATTCCATGCCTTTGCGCATGCTAAATATGTCACTACGCTGATAAAAAACAAATGAACTTAGAGGCAGGAAAGGATTGTGAAGCAGACAAAACACTCCCACCCTGCTGAATGCAAGTCACAGGTGATGAGGAATAATGATGTGCGCGGAAACTGGATATCAGTCTGTACTGTTATTTTCAAGTCCATTAAAATGGTCACACTTATTATCGGTGATTAGCTGGGAAAAAAAAATCCTACATCTACTATTATGATAATGATATGGTCAGACAGGATCGTCAGTTTTAAATCCCTATTGTATTAATAACGTATATTTTTGAATAAATATTAGACAAAAGAATACACAAACAAGAGACAACTGTAAAAAAATAAATGGAATATATAATATGAATATACACTGACAGTCAGTTAAGGGTCAGTTTCTTAGTCAGGGATTTAGCCCAGCCTTAAACTACACAGCATTTTAAACAGAGATTTCCCAATGAAATGAAAACCCCAGTCCAGAAAACTGACCCTAAGAGATATCACTATACATAGCTTAACACTATGGATTAGTCTATGTATACACATTACATTGCCTTTTAAATCTAAATATACCTAAATATACTGCAATGTAGGTTCCTGAAATCAATTTTAGCACCGTGCCTTTTTGTCAATTTGTTTGTTCATTTGAACACAATGAAAATATGCTAAGTACTGAATTACTAAAGCATGCTGAATAGAATCATAAGGGCTAAACATTTTCTAGTTTAAATAATTTAAAGTACACGCTTTTATATTTGATCAAAAGTAAGGTCTGCAGGCTAGAGTGCGCTGTCGCGTTAAGCCATCAAATATTGTTCTTTTGCCACTACAAACATAGAGAGCATTTGTTACTATATTGAGATGAGCGCGGCACATTTTGTCTTTGTAAATGGACCACAGGTACTTGAGCGAGTTCAAAGGTATTTCGGCTGCATCCAGAGAGGCCATTGTGCTCCGGCTTTTCAGATGAGTTGACTCACAACATTCCACTCCAACTCTCTGATGCTAAAATGCGTCGAGATGCCTGCAACATCTGAAATGCATAATATTCACCACAGAGCAAAGGAATCACTTTAAAACCCAAGTTTAATCTATTTCAACCAGGCGCAAGTGTTGTTCAGTTAAAGAGACTCAAGCAGGGTTAACACCATCATGCTTCGAAAACTCTCCACATTCTTTGCCCACAATAAAGAGGTCTCCCCTTATTTGTTTTCATCAAACATTAATATTATTTCTCTGTCAAGATTTTTTATTTATTTAGAAAAAAAATTACAGTGCAAGTACATTACAGTGCAATGGCTGACCACTAAAAAACAAACTTGACAGTATGGTGTCTCACTTGAAAAAAAAGACATCGTCTCACCACGCAACTAATTGTAAAAATCATCAAAGTCATCATTACTGGCATTGTGGGATCGAGGACGCAAGGCCAATTCAATTTCAGAGTTGGTGTCATCCGAATCTCCCCAGAACGCTGAGAGAAAAAAAAAAAAACACAATAATCTGTTTATAAACTTATGGATGTATTTTTGCAGTAATCATGCTGTGCCTTATCTATGTTTGCTGATGTAGATCATGAACTCTTATATCTTAGAAAAGTATAAATAAATAAAAAAAAAACAAAAAAAAACATTATCAACCAAATACATCAACTAAATACAAAGGTTTAAAATACAAACTATTTGTATAACCACTTAAATTAGGTGTTTATGTATAATATCTGAATTGAATAACACCCGTTCAATTGGATGTTAAAACATGAATTTATGTTTTTAGTTAAACAATTTTTTTTAGTGCAGCTAAAACAATCTTGACTTGAAATGATATATTTATAAATATATGTGTGTGGATGCTTGTATGTGTGTATTAGACAGTGTGTATGCTTAGTAGACATCAGATATTGGAGTCTATATGATAACTTCACAAATGTGAGGTGTGTAATGCCACACAATTAACACACACAATGGAAAAGAAATTTCTAGAATTTGCGAACATATAGGTCAACACAGCCTGGCTCTCATAAATTATTCCTAAAGGTTGTCATTTTGCTTTACAGGAAATACATTATCAGGTTGTGCTTTGACACTCTCTGCAGTTTTGACTAAATGTGCAATATCCGAAAATGTATTTGCATTTTTCTAAATTTTAATTTAGTATATTGCACAATACAAACTAACTACTATATAATATAATCTTTTAAAATAGTGATTGGCACTGCAAACATATCATAAACATATTTTAACTGTTGTCCAGTTACTTAGTATATACTATATTATATATCTTACCTTTGGACTGAACAGCAGAGTAGGCCTGGGCTTTGCTCTTAGGATCCTTCCTAAAATAAAACAAACCAAAATAAATATACATATTTATCAAAATAAGAGATCAAGGCTCTTTTTACACACAACAAATCATATAGTTCTGATAAAGTTAGAAGTAAATAATGGCATTTTTTTTTTTCAGAAACACGTTAAAAGAAACGTAGCCAAAATATTAGAAACAAGTTATCGCTGTCCTATCAATATAAAACTCGCTAAATACCTTTGTTATATTCTTTTATTTGTTCTATTTTCACACATTTGAAAATGCCAGCTGGCCCTCTGCGTCCACAATTAATTGTAACAAGTGTATTGAATGATTCAAGGAATCAATATTAAAATAAATGTTTTATTTTCCCTAGTTATTATTGGAAAAATAAGTTATGCTTATTATGCTTTTTTTTTTTTTTTTTACAGAAATTGTATATTTCTTATCACAGACAGAGCTGCTGTTCTGAAGATCTCAACAAAACTTTTTTGTTTGTTTTAATTTTTTTTTTTTAGATGCTCAAGCAACCCCAGAGGAGTGGCATCTCCCTGCTCAGACCGTTTTCATTTATTGAACCGAGTGGCCAAATAAACTTCCTTGACTCCTTTTCTAATTGTGCTGAAGGACCCAGTCAAGGCCCTCTTTATTCATAAGTGATCTGAGCGCAGGGTTGCTGGGTTCCCATAGCATCAGTGATATCTCTATGTAAATGAGTGACCCCTGGCAAGCCTTTGATCTGAAGCAATGCATATGCAAGAGGCAGAGCTACTTTTCATACAGGTTTCCTCTTCAATTTACATCAGCACAGAGCCTATTCAGACCCGAACAATGTCGTCTTCGGCTTCATCTTTATCAGCGAGCTCTGCGTTATCTTATATCCATACTGTCTATTCTGTCCTTTTCTTCTTTTTTTATCTGCACTTGTTGTCGTGTGCTAGTAAACCTTCTGCATGGAAAGAAAAGAAAATACTGGTTCTTTTTGGCGATCTGTGCAGGTCAGTACATTTATCTTACACAAATAATTTCAATCAACAGCACTCGTCCTTAGAAATAATACATATAAAGAACTGTCCTTAGTGTAAACCATGGTTGTGTGCAAGACTCTTGTATGGTAAATATATATATATATATATATATATATATATATATATATATATATATATATATATATATATATATATATATATATAATGTGCAGTGTATGTACAGGACTAGATTTGAGCATAATATATAAAATTATTCAGAAAGAAAAATACATACCAAAAAAAATAATAGTGTCACAGTGTCAAGGTTTACACATACAGTTTACCAAAATATAGATTTTTATGGTCAATGGTCCAATGTCATAAATGTGGCACATTATGAGTGTTTATTAAAGACATTCAGGTCATTCTGGTTTTAGCGCCGAACATCTCAGCATGGCCTCTATGATCTAGCGATCTAGCATGCCAAATTATACAAGCAAGACTTTCACAAAATACAGTCTTTCCTGTATGAAAACAGATTGTAAAATAACATTCTATGTGAAAAATTTGGACACGATCTCATTTAATGTCTCAACTCAACTCAACTTTATTTATAGAGCACTTTAAAAAAAACTTTCTGTTTCTGTGGTTTATTTTATATTCTGATCTGTTTAACATTTTTTGTTTACAAAATAATTCCACCTGTTCCTTTTTGCTTTAATGTCTTCAATGTTAAATTAACAATGTAAAAAAATAATAATAAAAAGAAGGAAAACACATTAAATGAGAAGAAGTGTGTCTAAACTTGTGACTGGTACTGTATGTTATATATGTATTAACTTCTAGCATTTATTATGCACTTTAAATACTGATACTATTTGAATTTCTGGTTGAGGCTTAATGGATTTTATTATTATTTATACTTGTACTGTGGAAAGTCAAAGTTTAATCTATCTACAAGCAAAATGCATGACAAGAGGAGAAAATGCGAAGATGCATGAAAACTATAATAAAAAAACAAGGTTATTCAACCAAATATTGATTTTTGAACTTGTTGTTTTCTTTGCATTATTTGAGGTCTGAAAGCTCTGTATCTTTGTTGTTATTTCAGCCGTTTCTAATTTTCTGCAAATAAATGCTGTAAATTATAATATTTTTATTTGGAATTTAGAAGAAATGTTGTCCGTAGTTTATATAATAAAATAACAATGTTCATTTTACTTAAACATATACCTATAAAAAGCTTCAAATTCAAATTCTAAAACAATACCAAAGGCATAAACTATAAATCCTATCCGTTCCGACCCAAACGAAAATCCAAACGCATTTCTGAACATCCACAACAACATTTGGGTTTTTCCGTTTTCTCTATTGCCATAACAAGCAGAATAATAAATCCATAATTCAGGGCGTAAATTGGGCTATTCTTTTATATAACTTGCGTGCCATGGGAACGCTCCATCAGATGCAGCTCTTCAGACAGGGACTGGTCTGATTTCAAGACATGATTACCATAGAGAGCTGTGGATGGCACTGACCCCTCCAGTCTAATATTCCATTTCCATAAACATTTATGCCAGTTCATCTTGCGCTGAGGTTCACTTAATTGAGGCAACGAATCTGAATATGTAAGACTGGACTGGCGACTGTTTGGCTGATTCTCATACACAGAGGTGAATATAATGTGTAAAATGATGCAAATTACCACTTTGACGAAAACCTTTTTTTTTTTTTTTTGCCTCCACTACAGCGCTTGTTTTTTTTCACCCCCCTTTTTTTATTCTCACTGTTGTGCACATTGTTTTGAGCATTTGGGTGTGTTTTTGTAATGTTGGATACAGAGTGCCCCTGTTCATTTTCATGCATGCTGTTCATACATTAATATATGGCATGTGTGGGCTGCTGTTATGAATCTGAACTGGGAATAAAAGACAGCTCGCTGGATTGACTCGGCTTCATGTAAACAGACTGTATTTCATGCTTAGCGTCTGTCTAGTCATTTTCCTAATGCCACCGACGATGCCTCACATGATTAGAGCCGTGTGATTAAACACAATGAAAGGTTATAGGAGAGGACAATGTTTTCTTGCTCTGATATTGTTTCTGAAAAGAATGAAACATGAAGTCTCTGAACTGCGCTCATTACTACCTGTCATTCATTTCACTTCAGTGTTTCTTCTCAGTCAGAGAAGTGCTAAACAAAGAGTGTTAAAACAATTAAATTATGCAAGGAATGCAGGGGAGCACAGACAGCAAAGAAAACAAAGAAAGAACTGACACCTTAAATGACACAGTCTCCTTTAAATCCGCTGCTTGAACTGACACGTGATAAGACATAAAAGAATGTGAATCTCAGCAGAGCAGGTCAAGAATCATTTCAAACTGGCAATCATCTATTATAATGAGTCCCTAATGGTTAAGGACAGTTCTCTTTATTTACCTGGCCTGAAAAAAAATAAAACATGAAAAAAAAAAATCTAAAACCTACCACCCACACAGAAATGCTAATAGCTTATGCACTCTGAAACAATGTTTGTGTAAGGGTGCAAAAATGAGGCAGCGCCGCCATTCTCACCTCCTCCTACACTCATCCCAGCACTGACCTGCAACAGCACTGATTTAGGATTGATTAGGCAGCAGCAGAGCTCTGCAGGGGGGGCTCACAATGAGGTAATGACTGGCAGAAGAGCAGCCCGAGCGCCCTCTATGTGCCAGGGCCTGGAACCTGTGCTCTTCAGCTTAGCAAGCCTAAATATGACTGCTCTCTGCTGGCTGTGCAGAAGAACTGCAGGAGGAGAAGGAGGGTGGGAGGGGTGAGCATGTCTGCTGGCCTAGAGGAGTTCCATCTGGTTAGATCCCCTGTTTAAGCCCTGTGTAGATTCAGGATGATTTATTTACAGGATGTGATGATCATGTACGTATTGTAGTTGCATTTGAAATCTATTTGGATTTAGTTCTATCAGAGGCTGTATTCAATTTTCTTGCACATGTTTTAAGTGATTTTTTAAAAGCTGTTTTTTGCACTAAAAATAAATGCTTTTAAAATATGCTCTGAGGTGCCTAAAACCTTTGCATGCTTTACAGTACAGTATACACACACACACAGTACTGTGCATAAGCTGTAGGAACCTGTGGAAATTAAATAAAGAAAAAATCTTATATGGACAGTAAATTACTGTTTTAGTATAATACTATTATACAATATTAGAATAAACACAAATAATTATATAAAAAAGTACTGATTTTACATCACTAAGTTTATGAAATCATCTTCAAATTCTCCTCATGGGAGACTATTATTAATTACAAATATTATATCGACACTTGGTTTGGTCAATCAGTGTTTAACAACGTTAAGTCAAGCTGGTGAGCTAGTGATGAAATTGAACATATCCACACACCAGATGAAAAGAGAAATCTAAATCTAAACTTTGTTCTTTTGACTAATTAAAAAACAAGAAATTCTTCTTACATTATACTGTATGTTGTTTACTTGTAGATATCTAAATAAATAATATGTATTTTCTAAGGCAAAATCAGATAAATGGTTTTGAGTAATATGCTCAGGTGCTTTACATTATATATATATATATATATATATATATATATATATATATATATATATATATATATATATATACATAGGGAGTGAGGGGTGAGTATATATATATGTGTATATAAAATGAACCCTTGAACGTTTCCACACATTTTATATATGTTAGACCATTATGTATAAGATAGACCAACACAGAGTATAAAGTAACTGTAAAGTGAAAAGTAAATGACACATGGTTTCAGTTTGTTTAAATAAAAAGCTGGAAAGTGTGGCATTGATTTGTAGAACCACATTTCACTAAAACTTCAATTACAATAAGATACATTTAAGTTTTTGTGTGTATGAATACTTTTTCAAGGCACTGTATATATATATATATATATATATATATATATATATATATATATATATATATATATATATATATATATATATATAAATAAGTCGTAACTGCTTTTTATAATTAGGTAAACTATATGTCAGGAACTCATAACCAGTGCAGAACAGGCCTTACCATCCTAAACAGTATAAAAAATAAATAATAAAGCTCATTAGCTGCAATATTATTAAACCTCTTTGTTCTCATTCCAACCCATTTCCCTACATTTTCAGAAATTAAGCCAAATTTTACAAAACTGCAAAATTAAGAATTTTAATCTGATATAATCACAGAAATAGTGAGATTCTAGCCAACATAAAACTGCAATGCATTCTTATGTATTTGATGTTTTTTTTTAAAACAAATTTACTGCCTATATAATAGCTAAACATAAGTGGCTAAATATACAGTATATATGTTCATTACTTTGTAATATATTTGCTTTACCTGTATCTGTTCTAATATGAAAAGGTGTTTATACAAGCAATACAAAAACACATTAAAATGTTGTACTTAAGTATCTAAAACAATTGCAGGATAATGTGTAGTAAACTGCTGTACTATATAAATAATAATACACATATCAATGCCACACAAACATCCCTACAATTTACTTTTGGCATAATTTGACATTGTAAGTTGTCCTTTACACTAAGTTTTATTTTGAATATAACACATGATAAGGAATCTGATCAAACATCCACTAAAGATTTTTTAAATCCATTCAACAAACATCTGTACAAAGTACAGAATAGATATAAAATTGTATTGAGCACAAGATGCATAGTGACCCCCACTGGCTACAACTGATAAATGCTGCCACAGACTGTTCTCTTTTTCTCTCCCTCTTTTTCTCTCCCTCTCTCTCTCTCTGTCTCCGATGCACATTTGCAACACACACACACACACACACACACACACACACACACACTAATTCACAAGAGTCTAGCTGATGGGTTAGGAGGACTATTGTTAGAATGTGATGGGTTTGTGTGATTCGGCATTACCTCCTGCCTCCCCACCTGCAGCCACAGCACTGTCATTGTAGTGCACACCTCAAACTGTTTACACCACAAACTAAAAATACTCTTAAAACCTCCTCCTATCTCCTAGTCTCCACATTTCTCTCTCCATTTACGCTACTGTCCAAATGTCTTGTGGATTTTGCCACAAATAAATAAATAAAAATAAACAACTGAATGAATAGAGAAATAACCAGCCTATGATGTAGCACTCCGAGCACATGCCTACAGTAGAGGAGGACACAATGGCAGCAGGAGAGGAGGAAGCTGTGGCATGCACCCCTAAACAAAGGAGGGGAACAAGTGGTCTTTACATGGAGTGCAGCTGCTTATTCCAACTCTCTCCGTCCAGCATCATGCCTTTCATCCACACTCGAGCACAAAGCGCTGTCGCTTCACATGCCACAATGCTAGCGCAAGATTTAGAATGACCCATCCTTAATAAACTGAGGCTGATCTGTCTGCTTCCACTGTCATTAATAATGCGGGACCCCCTAAAGAAGAAAAAAAGAAAAAAAACACTGTCCTCTATAAAAAGCATCTCACAGCAATATGTAGTGCTGGGAGAGAGCTGGAGGGAGGGGGAATAAGAGGAATATGAAAGACCCCAATTCTCTCCAGTGGCATAATAGTGAAATGAGCACATATAAATGTGTTAAGAGTATCTCTTGCATCTTGTATGGACTGCATGTATTTAATCTGGAAAGCTTATTAAGGGCCAAGTCATTGCTATGCAAAGCAGCGCCCGGCGCTTTTCTCTGCTCCTTTCAGCCGAGTGCAGTGTTTGGCCAATAGGCCTGGCCCCCCGCCTCCCATTGGGCATTCATAACATGCAACATTTGCACAATGTATCTCTCAGAGGCTGCTGAATAGGGAGCCTTAATACTCATGTAAACAACTGCAAACCAATTACTTAATGAATCGGCCCCACACATAATGAGGAACGGCACAAAGGCCCATAAATGCATTTTTTGCACTAAAGCCCCCTGCTTTAAACTCCAATCCCTCAGCTGTAGTCTCGGCTTAACTGCCACATCGTAATTATGGCTAAGACAACAGAGAGGCAGCCATTTGTTTTTTTTTCTTTTTTTATTTTGGGCCCAGCCAGCGTCTTTTGATGTTGCTCATCAGCTCAGTAACAAAATAACAGTAATAAGTGACTGAGAGAGAAAGAGAAGGAAAGAGAGAGAGAGAGACAGAGAGCGAGAGCGAGAGACAGACAGACACGGGAGCACATGTTCTGCCAGTGCTCGAGTGCCGGCCACTTATGGAAGCAATAAAGCGCAAGAAGTGACTACGGTAAGAGGCATTCTTGAACACGGAAAAATGACAGCGTTCGCTAGGAAACATAATAGTGAAAATATCCTTCTCTCTTTAGATTGCAACTCAGTGTTGCGTGATTTAAAACCAAATAAAAAACAAGCATAAACAAAGCACTGTAACCTTATGAAACAAAATAGAAATGGTGGTTTTGAGGTGAAGGGAGGGAGGGGGTGTCTTACTGAACACATTCTGAAAAGTCTTCTGCGGCTAGTGAGTATTGGGGGAGATCTGAAAGCATCTAGCTCTGCGATGGCTCATGTTTATTAATGCAGCCATTCATTGGACAGGCCACGGCATCCATCAGGGAGCGCAGATAGAGTGTGGCCATTATGCCCTTCCCTCGGCTAATAGTGTATGCTAGCCAGAGAGGCGGAGAGAGAGAGAGGGAGAGTGAGAGAGAGAGAGAGAGAGAGAGAAAGAAAGAGAAAACCACAGTGAGATAAGGAGGCAGGTAGTCAAGAGAGAGTGGGCAAGTGCACAAAAAAAAAAAAAAGAAAGACATGGAGGAGGAAGAGGTAGAGCAGGGGCAATAGACTTCTGGCCCTTGTGTCGGCATAGCGCTTGGTAATCACATGAAATCAAAGACGATTACTCCTCATAATGTTTGCCCACCCATTACCTGCCCTAATGCATTCACAGTGAAGAGGCACATCAGCACGGAGAGTGTGTGCCTCTACATTTCTCAGCTGATTGTATGAAGATCTATTGATGTGCAAGCCAAAATATTCTTCTCTTGAACTGTCGGCCATTCAAAGCCCTGATTTGGGAAGGCAATCAAATGCATCATTTTCTGGTGTGGGGACGCTTAGAAAAAAGAAAAGTGGTGAGCTCAGCTGACGGTCATTACACACGGTAGCTTTCATTCTAAAATGACCACATAAATTATTATTATCGGTTGTATAGGTTCTTACCGCACATCCTGAAGGAGCTTCTCACCGCTCTTTGGCTTTTTTGTATCGGAGATACCTTTGAAGGAGAAAGACAAAAAGGTGTTAAGGATATTTAAGTGAATTATACTGGGAATCAAAATTCAGGAGGAGATGTTTGCTCTAAAAAAATATCAGCATTTATAGCAGCGTGAAATATCTAGAAATTAGCTTGTGTTTGGTTTTATTTTATTTTGTGATTTATTTCTTTATCATTTGTGATTACTGATCAGCTACTGTAAATTTAAATAAGTGAAATATTGTAAAAAAAAAACTGTAAAGTCAAATTTATTTCATTATGACTGTTTTTAACTTAATAATTATAATGTTTCTGCAGACAGACAGACAGGTATAGCTGGTGTTGTTGTTTTGTAATGTTTGGCTTAGTTGCTAGATTACAATATTACAATTATATAATACATATGAACATGAGCCTAAAATTTCTATACCAGAAACAACAGAAACATCTCCCAATACCATTTAAAAGACAATGTTTTGATTATTTGGATATTGTATATCACCGATGGCACACAACTGTCTATCTTTAAAATGAAAGACAATGTTAAAATACTTTTTTAAAAACATTTTGAAGCATTTCTTCTGGTCCTTGTATGGATACAAAATTGACAATTTACATAAATTTTGCATATGTTTATTGCATACTGAATACTGCACACGGTCAACCATCCCATCTGCTAACAGCGATGTGCCAGGACCCTAAGCCCAGTTACCTGATGGTTCCAAGTCAGAACTGTCCTCCTCTTGTGTGTTTCTCCACTGTTTCTCTTGTGTGACTGATTGTTTAAGCAGCTGATATGCTTTTGTCTCTGGAAAAAAAGAGAGAACGAGACACACACACAAAATCGGCTGATCAAATATTTGCCCAAGACCTGGGCTTCCAACTTTCCAGAGCCTCCTGTGTTTGATGAACCAACAGGATCCTTTGAGGGCTCTGATGAGCAAAGAGAGGAGGTGGAAAACACAGAGAAGCAGTCCTAAACTATTGATTTAGTCCAGACACACAGGCAGGCAGCCGTCGCTGCGCAACAACAAGTGCTCCATGCTTTTGTGTTGTCTCTACATCTGGCAGGCCTCCATTCAGACAAACTGTCCTTCAGTCACCACAAACTTGCGATGAAAGCAATCAATGATGGTGCATCTTCAATCTGGAAAGTTTCTTTGATCAAAATTTATCACAGAGGAAACATGGAATCAGGCTTTTACTCTCTGAGTCAATTCTGCTGATTGTTCATTTTATACGCTTGTGAGTAAATATTTGCCTGTTTGATGATCAATTCTTCAGTGCATGCACAGTGCAGCATTCAACCAAATTTGGGCTGACTAGAAATTTACTGCAAACGTTTTTCATCATAAGAGCTTTTCAGTCACAGAGTTGTGTGTTCGAGAATTCAATTCTATGTTGTTTGAGTGAATGCTGGGGCCTGCACAGAGCATCCTTTTAAAGCACATACAGTGGCATGCAAAAGTTTGGGCAGTCCTGCACAAAATCACTGTTACAGTTGAAAATCAATGTTAATTGGCATGACGTTAAAAATTTAACTAACGTATAAACATTTTACATTACATTACATTTACATTTACATTACATTTTAAGCAATATTTGTGTATTATTTGATTGAGGCCTTAATTAGCTCATTAGATTTATGGCTTGTTCGGAAGTATAATAAGGAAAGGTCAGATAATGCAAATTCTAAAGCTTTATAAATCCCCCTACTCCTCATACCTTGTCCCTTCAAATCAGCAGCTTAGCACTCTGAAAATAAAATGGTTGAGACCCACAAGGCAGGAGAAGGCTACGAGAAGTTAGCAAAAGGTTTTTAGGTTGACCATTTCCTCAGTTTGGAATGTAATTAAGAAATGGCAGTTAACAGTGGAGGTTAAGATAAGGTCTGAAGGACCAAGAATAATTTTAGAGGCAGCTTAAAAAAGCAAATCAAACCCCCTTCAGGAAGATTTAGCAGACTCTGGAGTTATGGTACATCGAGCTACTGTTTGGGAATACCTAAACAAATTTGGCCTTCATAGAACAACCATAACCACAAATTTAGTGTCAGCAGTTTGCAAAAGAACACTTAAAGAATCTTAGAGACCAATTATATATTTTACTGCAATAAGCAAATGTATGTTTGGAGAAAAAGGGCACAGAATTCCATGAAAAGCAGTCAATTTCATGTATTGCAGCCAAATGGCACAGGGAATATTTCACAGGTAGAGCGCAAAATGGATTCAATAAAATTCCAGCAAATTCTGGAAGCAAACAAAACATAGTTTGTATTACTAGCCCTTACTAAAATAAAAATTGTGTTGTTTTTTTTCATGTAATTCAATGCTTTATTAAAATCTGTGCAGGTTCCTGTCGTAAACTGGTATCTTTTTACATACAAGTCAAACCTCATTTTTGATTGCAAATTATCTATAGGAAGATTAAGACTCTGGAGTAGTGGTGCACTATTCTACTGTACAGTGGCACCAAAGCTATTATTAGATTCACAAATTGTACAGTAGAAAAGTGTTATGAATCACTCCATCTCTAAACCAGAGAACATAAAATCTCTACAAAATCTCTAAAGATAAAGACAATGGATTCTACAGCACGGTAATGACCCTAAACACACGTCAAAAATCTATAACTGGCAACCTCAACTTATATAATTTGCCTTGGCACTTACCCTGACTCACACATCATCAACAATCTGGAGACTGTCTGTCAGCAAGAACAGGAAAAATATACAAAGCTATTTTCAGGCAATAATGATTGACAAAGAAGCTGCTATATTTGTGAATAGAAGGAAATATTGATGTAAAAAAAACTTTTATTTTGTGCCCAAGCTTATGCGCACTACTGCACAATACTAAAGGTATGCAAAAAGTAATAAATAGCTGCATTAGCATTAAGGCTTCAGAAACTAAAATATCCGTGTTTAAAACATCCCATGAGGATCACAAACTGCTTATGGATCATGTATTCAAACTACAAAGCTCAGCTACATGCAAAGAGGACAAAATACAAGGCTATGTGCCCTATTATCTTGATATTCCTAGTGTGGTTGACACATAACTTTCAACACCAGGAAAGCATTTGCATGTCCCATTTTAATGAGTGAGAAATGCAGGCGTTAGTTACATGTAGCACATCTGAAAGCTGCTTTCATGTATGTTACACAGCTTACAAAAACACCATTGTGAACGTATAGCAGAGGACAGAGACATGAAAAAGCCTATATATAGATGGTTCAGGATGTTTGCTATGATAACTGCAAAAGAAACTGCACACTAAGTCCCCACTATCCTGCTGTAAACATCTCCTAAATAGGCTGCACCAGCAGAGGCGTTTTTTGTACTACTGTGGCTTTGATTAGTTGCAGTGAGAAGCCGGACTTCTTTCTGTTGGCCGTGCACTTTGGGGAGGCCAGCAGATGAAAGGCACAGTATGAAATCAGATAGCCAAGTGGAATAATGGACAGTTTTACATTTCTGAGCCTGGTGCTGGGGACTTGCTACCCTGGACTCTTAAAGACATGCCTTCACATCCAGTCTTTTCAAGTCTGTTTCTAGCCGCCATTGTTTAGAAGATAATGAGAACCAATGCCGGACCTCGTGTGGCACCCCCCCACCCGGCCAGTGGACAATTAAACGGCAGCATTATGCTGCCAGAGAAGCTCAGTTTCACCCGTACCGAGGAAGAGGGAGGGTGGGGGGGGGATGAGTTAGAGACGAGCTTGTTTTCTCTGGCGATAATTAGAGGACCTGCTCTACTCTTCAGGTGGGACTTTGACCCCTGATTCACCTTGATCATCCTTCCACAGCTATCCATTTGGGGAAAAAAGGGGACCCCCCCATTATCCACTGTGGCAGGAGAAAGACAAAACAAGCACAGAAGAACTCCCAAACGGGCGGTTCTCGGCACTGCCTTTTTACCTCTAATAGGAATACTTTCCACAGGGCTTTGGTCGGCACTGTCCTCTTCACCACTTTGTACTCCTGGAAGAAAGGACAGAAAAAGAGGGAGCAAGAGAGAGAGAGAAAAAGAGAGAGAGAGAGGGAGAAAGCAAAGCTCAGTGAGGGGGAGAACAGGACAGAGAGAGAGGGAGGTATAGATGGATAGACAGATAGAGATGCTGAGAGACATGCAGGGGGGCTGTTGAACAGTCTTTTTGTATCTGAACAACAGGACTGATTAGGACAGAGACTGTAAAAGGTTTAAAAGGGGGGAAGAAGGTCCGTAAGGCTTTATCAGACCGAATAAATGGAATTCTGAAACAGTGTTTTCCCCTGAGGATCACAAAGCCCAGACACCCTGCTCTATCTTCTACTAGAATAGAAGACGCTATACAGGGACTTTCCATCACAGCACTGTAGATCAACGCTGACAGCGTGAGCTCGTCTGCCTATTTGTGGAATACTTTCAGTTCCCCTCTCTGACCTGTGGGGCAGCAAGTGCTGTAAGCATTGGGCTCAATTTCTGTTTTAAGTGGGTGTGGCTCTCAGCTTCACTTGGTTCTCTTTGTGATGGCTACATTGGTAAACGACTGGCTGCTTTTTTTGACAGCTCAAAGGCATAAATTCACATAATTTAAACTTATAATGTAATGAGATACTAATATAAAAGCTATAATAATAATAATAATAATAATGATAATAATGTACAGTGCTACAAAATCTGGTCATTTTGTCATATATTTGATGCACTTTTATGTCTGAGGCTCATTTCATTTGTTTCATTTAATTTGTACTGAATGTTTTTATTTTTAGCAAGGAAAGTGATTGTTCTGTTATATTGTCTTAATATTCTTAATAATTAAAAGTACATTCCTTTTTTAAGAGGGTGTAACTGCATTATTATGCTATTATAGCATCATTATATCATATTATTGTTTACCTCAATTATGACAAAAATAGTTACCATGACGGGCATAATCATTGCAAATTGCAATAATATTTTAATTCTACACATTTTTAAATAATATGAAGAGCTTTATAGAAGCATCATGCAGGAATTTGCATTTGCAGATTTGTGAGATATATAAAAAAGGTGTCTGAATTAAAAGAAGTGTTTGGTAACACAGAAATAATAAAGGATTTTACACATATTTGACTCGGGTCACGCTGCATCATGCAGTTCTTACACACACTGCCCTGGCCGCTTTACTAAAGTTACATGGTGCAGTTTCTTGCATGCTGAACCCGAAGTAACAATAATAGATACACTATTCTCCTTCTTACAAGGCAGCTTTTACTTTAATGTAACAATGCTACCTAATGTATTGCTTAAAGGATCATCAGGAGCCCTGGAATAGCTAAAAAGCTTACATTTCCCACCCCGATACTAAAGGGGGGTATTAGATGTGTACTGACCTTGTGTGGCAGTGGTGTCATATGATTTCTTAGAGGGTCTGGCTGGTTTGATCTCCACACTGTCGTTCAGTAGTGAGGGTAAGCTGCTGCACGAGGACTCCTCACTCTCCAACAAGAGATGTGTCTCAGCTGCATGGGTCAAAAGCCTCTTCAATAGCACTTCGGCCTGTATCCCAAGCGCACACACACATGCGCGCACACACACACACACACACACACACAAGCAAAGACACACACACATTCCTGTAAAATCTGACACCCCCTCAACCCAGACCGTGCTGCATTGACACAGAATTCTGCTTTATCCAGAATTCTAATCCCGAGCTCCTTATTTCACTCCCAGATAAAATATTTCACTTACAGATAAAGACCCCTGATGTGACATGACTGGTATCACATTCTGGATTTATTTGATTGTTTTGTCACCAATTGTGTTGACAACATCAATATACTCAAATAACGAAGATGCTATCAGCTGAGGATATCCTGGCCACCTCATCCACTTGTCGTATCTTTTTACAAAATGTGCAGCAAGATCAGAGAGAGGATGTTACAAGAAGAAGCAGAAGCCTGATGGTTGATGATGACATCTTTGAAGCTATCTGTGAACCAATCGCTGTTATCTAAAATATAAAAAAAGGCTCTTTATTCTTCAAAGCTCACCACTCAAATAAAGATGACTGTATCCAACATTTAATGCTCATTAAAAGTTATGGACATTCATTGATCAACAGATTTGAACACAGAAACACTTCAAATATACAATTATAGCATCTAAAAATAATCTATAAAAGCAGACAGTCTACACACACAGAGCATCAAAACAGTCCATGTTATCCACTACATGTTCTACATGCACTACATGCTACAGCTAGTTTTAGAGTTCTGCATATTTGTAATAGAGCTATGCGGCTAATGTGCCATAAATGTATGTAGCCCCCAGTTTAGCAGTACAAACTGCAAGCATGGAGCCTGACACATTTGCTTTAAACTAAGGATGTTTCAATCTGATTCAGCGACTTGGGAGCAGGGCTGAATCAGGCATATTTAATTGGTTAGGCAATTAGCAATTTTAACCCCAATCCAGTTCAGAGGCTTTGTTTTAACTACATTGTCCAGCTTGCTAGAATGTGATTATTTTGGCATGTAGCATAATGCTACCAGTAAATTGGTGCCTACCTACAGGTATGTTCATTACTTCCAGTAGCATTAGCATTGTAGCTCTTGAACACAAAGCAAACAACCAAACTTTAAACACCACATTTCTTGGCTGAATACTAGGAATTTTGGGGAGTGTGGAGGGAAAATTGTGTAAATTTGATTTTTGGCCGAACCACCACTTTAACATAGGGCTGAATAATGGGCTAAAACACCATTCTGCCAGATTTTCCACAAACCACCACATTAAAAATATGAATAAATGCAACTGCTGGCACTTGAACATTCAGAGAGATGTCAGAGCGCATGTGTGGCACAGACTGACTTTTTTGCATGCAGCAAGACATGCATGTAAAACACATTCTAATGTAATGAGTGTGCGAACAAGCCAGAGAGTGTTTAAAATACAAAAAAATAATGAAATAAAAAAGACAACAACATTGAGTTGTCTTTCTGTTACCCTCAGCCATGAGGATGAGAGAGCTATAGGATCAAGCCTTTTCTTTTTCTCTTTCTTTCTATCTCTTTGACAACATGTTTAGTGCTGATATTTTAGTACTTGTTGAGCATGTGCTACAGTCATGTTTTGGAGTTTTATAACCAATGAACTACTGCTTTAAAATTACTGGAATAATAAAGAGAATTACTTTTCTATTTATGCTCTTGTGTAATGATTACCACAGAGCTAAATGTAAATACTGTCTTTCACACTTTGTCCTTTTCCTGCATTATGCATTAATATGGTATGTGTCTCTTCGTGTGCAGAGAAGGCCGGGTATTTTAAAGCTCACTGAATTTGAGCATGGTGCTGTAATAAGATGCCACAATTGCCACAAGTCAGTGTGCGAAATTTCTCCCCCATAGATATGCCCCATAAATAATGAGTGGTATTATTGAAAAGCTGAAGTGTTCATACATCACAGGAACTCAGCCACTTGAGTAAAGTTACAGGGCAGGGTTGCCAAGTGCATACTGCTTAAAAGTCATAGTGAATGCAGACTTAATTAGTAATCCGCATTCTGCTTTCTTTATTTTTACTTTTCTTTGTTTTATGATTTTTATATTGTAAATTTAATAGTAAAGTCTTTAAAGCAGGGACACGTGAAATTATTTTGTAAATAAAAAAATGTTAAACAAACAAGAATATGTTTTGTACTTTAGATTCTTCTTAGCTTTGATAAGGGTCACAATGACTAGTTTTCTTAGGATCCTGAAGGAGTTCCCAGAGGTGCTTTTCCTTCACGCTGTGCTCCATCTCATCCCAAATCACCCATCTTAGTTGGGTTTAGGTCAGGGGATTGTTCGTAATTCCATATGCGCCTGCTCTAATATTCAATGTCTTTAATATTAATGTACAATGTAAAAAATATAGGAAATAAAGAAACAAAGAAAAACACTAAATGAGAAGGTGTGTCCAATATGAATCGGAAGAAAAAAAAGATTGCAAATGCATTATTGCCTATAGCAGAGATCACTTAGCACCATTCTAAGGAAGGACAATACAACCGCTTAATAAAGGGCCTAGTGGACAGGAGGATACCTTGTCAGTGTAGGAGGCATTGTTGTGCACTAGGAGTGGTGTGAAGAGCTGCATGATGCTGTCGAGGGGGAGAACTTCGTGCTGGAGCAGCTTAAGGGCATGTGTGAGCCAGCGCTCCCACAGAGCAGCACTATCAGCGGACAGACACGACCTGCAGTGGACACACACACACACACACACACACACACACATACACACACACTTACATCATCAGCATAAGTATAAGCTGTATCTATAAGTCATTATTATATTACATTTAATCTATTTTCTAATTCTAATTTAATTATGACTTTATCGTAATGATTAATCGTATGTGAGTCAACTTATATTACTAAAAACAAATAAAATCTGTGTAGCTGCTTTGGTTTATATCATATTTAGAATATGTAAAATTATTTATTTATAATATTCATATATTTACAATTTTTTTTCATTTTGTAGATGCTACTTCTAAGCCTCAAACTTCAGGTATATCAGTCTGTACTGTATTGTATCAGAAGGTACAGCTTTATTACATGCATACAATCATAAAAGAGAAAATTGCCCTAAAATACTTGCCTTAGACCTGCCTTGTGTTAACTGTACTGTAAAAATAAATACAATTAAAAATACATTTCTAAAAGCCAGACAGTCAACACTCAGCCTTGCTCTGGTAGCTGCCCCTACATAGCGTGCATTGCGGTTTACTGTACCTGATTTTTGCTGCATCTACAGCAGTGGCCCAGTGTGTGCTGACCAGGTCACTGGACAGCAGGCAACCCTGAGGAGTGTTCCATGACAACCGAGGCAACTGCTGCAGGACCACGGCTCCACACACACTCAGCTCCTCTCCTTTCACTGCACCACGCCGACTGCACAACCTGGCAAATACATACAGCTATATCAGCCATCTCCATGGAGCCTTGAGGGGCTGTGCACACATGCACACACATACACACACACACACAATCTCACACCCACGGCTGTGCGCTTTTATGCATGTGTGAGTTTTTTCTGCACTAACACTAACTTGGATAAGCATAGGCCGCTTATTATAAATTATTATTCATACCCTTTATATTTAACAAATCTGTGAGCAAACAAAACAGAGGATGATGGAAGATGTTACGCACATCTGTTTGTTGACAGACATCCTAATTATCAGTTCAACAGCAAAACGGGGTTACCTTGACGATTCGCTGTGATTTGAAACCCCTCAGAGGCCGAGATTTATTGCTAGAGTGTTGTTGGTGCCAAGTAATGGCACTTAATTTAAAGTGAGTGCTCTTAAAGACAGGATAATGCAATTTCCACAGGAAGCGTGAACACTACACAGTAATGAGGGGAAGAAAATTCAGACAAAGCAGAATATTGTACCTGATAACATCTCTCAGCTTCTGCTCACTGACTCGAGAGCTACAGTACAGCTTGACGTCTTTAGCAGGGAGACGTTCCTCGATGCTGTCCAGCAGATAAAAAAAGTCTTCCATAGAGAGGCTGAAAACAAAAACAAAAACAAAAAAAACCATCAGATATATAACAAATAACAATGTGTATATGTCTTATAGTAAAATATCTGTACATTTCATATAATAATTGCATTACTCTGTTTAATTAGACTGTTTCCTAAAATAAGATGTTTTATTCATAAATAAATAAAAAGTGGCTTATTCATACTGAGGTTATTCAGTGCTATTAAAGTACAATATCTAAAACTTTCATTCAGATCAAGGCCTGCGACAATAATTACAATATCGTACTTACTTATCAGACAATATATAGACAAGACCTCAATCCATTTTCTTACATTTATACTTTCCATTGTTTATTTTGGTTAAAAAAAAAAGATCCATTAACATGAATGAATTCATATGTCAGCAATTTTTAAAAATAGCAGATTTTATTTTATTTATGTTTCATTTATTTAAAATATTTACTTACACTATGTGGATATTTGCAATAATTAATAATAATTAAAAGTAAACTGTTCTTTAAAAAAATATACATGCATTGTTATATTATCATTAAACTAGTGCCATCAAATGTTTTAACATGGCAATAATATATATATATTTTCTCACAGTTATTTCTAGAACTATGTATCATCCTAACAAAAATAGTTATTGTATCAGAACTATTCAGACCCATTATTAGCAAAACAAAGGCATTAACTAACCAATATCAATAATTTCACTGAAAACAACCTATTGCATTTACTGTATTTATTTATCTGGTTTTATGCTATTTGAATTTATTCTATACTGATGTTTAAAAAAAAAAGAAAAGCATAAGGAAAAAAAAATCCTGCCAAGATATATATTTTTTAAAACTTCTGACTGCCTAAGACATATAAACAGTATTTGCTTATTTATTTTTTGCTTATTTATTTAATTTAATACGGGTGTGCTTCAATTCAATCCTTTTTTTTAAACAGCAAAAAAACAGAGTGGCTGAATGATGATCATAGCACATATAAATATGTGAATAATTCTATGATCAGTTTAAGCAAATTGTCAACTGTTCACAAAAAGAACAATAATCTGAAATTAATGCTGTGATTTATAGTGTTCTGATAAGCTAATGTTAGCTCCATGCTAACACACTAGTCAGAGACTATCATGGTTGTCACAGTGCAATGAAATAATTCATACGGATGTACAAACTTATTACTTAGGAAATAAAACAAGGAATAAACAGTATTTACCTTTCTAAAAACATAAAAAGAAAACTCAGCATTATTAGCTCTTTTCAATTCAATACACCTGGGCTATCAAGTTAAATCACGAATGCTGCTAATCATAAAAAACAATGTATATAATAATCCAAGGCTCCAAGAAGAACTCAAAAAACAACAGTGTATTCTACTGTGTATTCTACTACTACAACCAGTACACAGTATATATTATAGTAAAGAAAGTGTAAAGGTAGCAATAATAAAATAACCATCCAAATCAGATTTACATACATAACAAAATGCTTATGTATGCAAATTAAAAATAAGGAGAAAAAAATTAATATCTTCAAAACCCCAAAACTCACTGTCATTTTCATGGAACGCTGAGGAATTGCTCCATCAGGCTGATCATGGGTGGCAGTACAAATACGATATGAACCCTAAAATGTTAAAATGTTCGGGTTCAGTGAAACCATATCTGTCTTTCTGGAGTATTAAGAGCTGGGTGGCCCTCAGTGAATGGTGGCTGCAAAGCTCAGCCTCAAATCCCGAGCCCTTGCCACATGAAAGCCCCAAAAAGAATTTATGACAATCTATAATGGGCCAGAGGGTCAAAGGTCACCAAACAATCGCTACCTCTCTTTGGCAGGTTGTTTCCTGGTAACATTCTGATTAAGCCGCCCGTGCGAATTATATCCATGACATTCTGTAGAGCACAATCCATCTGGGCTAAGTCCACTTCAGAGGGGCTGCAGCAGCATGGGCGAAAGCCCTGCCCCCTCCAGCAAAGCACAGAGAGAGCTTCTCTCCATTTCAACTGGCAGAAGCCTTCATACCAGACCATTCCCAAGAAGATAAATATAAACATCATTGCTGAAAATATGTGAATATATACTCTCATGTAGAATCACGCCATCAACAAGTGTGTCAGTTATTAATGGAAAATTATAGTAATTTTTTGCCCAAAGAAATTAGAAGAACATTATTCATGTTTACTTCAAATGTAGTCAATCAGTGCCAAATCATATGAGGTTTGTTTCCATTTAATTACCCAACAATGAGAGATGCTAGACTAACACTATTAAAAAATATATAGAACACTGGACACTAATTGCAACTGACTCTGGAAATTGTTATTTTATACTAGGGGTGGGCAGATATTTAATGGTATTTTCACAATAACGATACTCTTATATAAGGCGATATAAAAAACTGAAAGGAAAAAAAAAAATATATATATATATATATATATATATATATATATATATATATATATATATATATATATATATATATATATATATATCAAGAATACACTACTGCAACAAAATGAAAATTTAATTTTATTATTGCAAACGACATGATATGGCACACCCCTAACTGAGATATTAAAAAATACAAGAAGTTTATCAGATTTGTAACAGAAGTCGTCAATGATCCAGAATGTCATGATACTAATAATGCACTCCAAATATCTCTATATATTCAGGATTACAGTAAAATAAATTATACTGGACAGATAAAATCTGTCTCCAAAATATATATATAATAGTAAATGAGAACAGTGTGAATTTTTCTTTTGCTAAAAACGGCAAAAAAAAAAAAAAAAAAAATAGTACCATGATGTGATAACTAGGGGTAGGTGACATGATACAATATCTAAGGGTATAATATCATTTACGATATTTAAAATTGTTGGCAATATTATTGCGTACGATACAATATGGCACACCTCTATTTTACACATAATCAAGTTAAAATGTGAAAAATCCAGTGATGATTGCAAATGATAGCCAAGAATGTCTCACACTAAACTAAAGAAGCGAACCTTGTTTTGGCTGATTGGCTGCATTACATTAATAAATGCATGTTTGCTAAACATATTAATAATAACATATTAATATTAGATATGAGGTAAACAAAAAACAAAGCATCAACAAACTGTACAAAATAACATGACAATCAATACAAAAATCCTAAAATAAATCATTTTATTGTCTAATAAAATGTGGTCAGCTAGCTCTGTTGTACTACATACTGTTGTTATTCTGTTAAACCATCACGATTATTCTGTCCCTAAATGGCCAAGCAGAGCTTGTTCATAAACTATAAGCCATGATCCAACAGCAGATTGAGTGCAGATCATACGATCACTACTGAAGATGCAGATGTTAACATTCAGTCTGCTACAATAGATCACAACAGACCACGACTACTGTTAGCCTCTTACAAAAGGGAGGCAGATTCACTCACTAAAAGCCTGAGAGGAAAATACAGCTCCCAGCTTGCTCACCTTGGTCAAAGTGGTGAAGGCAATAGAAAAGACCCTTTCTGGGACTGAAAAAGAGGACTGCCTTGACCCTGCACTCAACAGGACAACGTACACACCACTATATCGCTAGAATATGCTGAGATGTACACTAATGGCTTGCTCTCTCTCTGAGCTGGGAGAAGAAAAGGGATGAGTGTCTCTCCTACACTTGTCTCTTCACAAGGCCACGTATTCACACTAAAACACTCGGCTGCTTATACTCAACTTACACACAGCGGCATAACAAAATCAGCAGCTGTTGCTTGGTCAGCACTGCTGAAGCAAAAGAGAGAGGAGAGAAAACACGAGAATAAAATGATCCATTTAAGGTTTTTGCTGACACTGACCTCACTTACTTGTATCACTTTGTACTACGTTGGATACAAATCATGTCTTGGACAAATTCTTTTTATTTGGAGTAAAAGGGGCAATTGAATATACGTTAGAAGTTTTGCCAAACCATTCATTTAAAGAAACAACAATTCTTTCCATTTGGCACAACATGCATTTTAGAGCAATACGTCAAGTGATTTTTCATGTGGTTAAGTAGTGATGTTAAAAAAAAGCAGAGGGGTTTGTTCATAAATTATTTACAGTCATTTATTTCATTTAATCTTTTTAATAAAGATTCATTATTAATACTTATACCTGTAAGCAGTGTAATCAACAATTTTATGGTTGAGCTTAAAATAATTAGATTTAAAAAAGCCTTTACAATTAAATCAATAGTAGCTTTTACAAGATTATATTAGATTTTAGAAATATATTAACCAGATTTTGGCATAAACTCTGGAGGCTTTTTTACCCATCGAGTAACATCAGCTGGTGTGCCAACTGGCCCTATTAATGATCCAATCATGACACACAGCTTTTCAAAGGTTGCTTTAGACAGTGTGAAATACTGAATACTGTCACAATCATTTTATTATCCACTTATCATACAAAAAATGGACATGACCATAATTAATATTTGATAATAGTGATATCGTCTATCGTGTTCAATTGCATGTTTGTTCACATATGTAACAGTGAACAGTATTTTAGCCAGTCATGCAACGACCAATTCTTTAATAACTGCAACTCCATACACACAGTGTGGGCTGAAGTAGGTGAAGAAAGAAGTATATATTTCACAGAATATGCTCAATTTCAATTTTGCTGTCATTAAAATGATATAATTGCTTTGTTATGCTATTCTATTATCATTGTGTCAGTGACATTTATTGGTATTAAAATTACAATAATATTGTTTATCGCAATAATTTCTGGGAAGACATATCGTCCACAAAAAAAAATCTAACTTTGACATCTAGCTGAATCCAAAGCTCATCTAAAAATATGCCTCTTCACTGCTCACCCAGAACTGTCTAGAGTGTTTGTGCTCCCAGATACATAGTGGACATTGACTGGGTGCCACAGAGATTTCAGCCCTCATAAGGTGACCCATTGCTTGTGCTGCCCAGATACAGATATAAAACTGTAAAATTTTGCTAAAAGCAAAGGCAGAGTAAAATCTCCTCATTCAGCTTGTTTCTATTCAGTTCCTAATCACGGCCACTGGTATCCTCTAAAATATCACTACTCTATTACTACTCTTACTAAATGTATTATATTATATTTACTATACTTATTTTTTTATTTTGTGCATAATGTTTGTGAAACTTCTAGATGGAAACTGATTAAGTTTAACTTCACTGTCTACATATGAAGGAGAATTTCTAAATAAGAAATACTTCAGATCTTCTAGATTGTTCTTTAAAAGATATGCTAAGACACAAGCAGTTTTTTTATTTTATTTTATCTATAAGATAACACATTAAGCAATCACATCACATCAGCAAACTACACACTAATATAATTTAGAGAATGCTATATAAGTAGAATTGTCAATACTAAAGACCACAGTCAAAAAACATACTCATACTCAGTTAGTGAACTAACTGGACTGGAAACACTGTATATAGGGAAGTGGAGGATCAGAATCAAACATACAGCCAAGCAGTTCTCCATGATAGCATTGTTTAAACTGGTGGACATCATCTCATGGTCTCTTTTCCTAAAGTGCCGTCCACACTTCCATTCTTCAGAACACTCTGGGGAGTCAAGAAATTGTCGACTCCACTGGGACTTGGGCAAATCTCCCGAGCAGAAAATTGCTCCGTTAGAGCATTATCTAGGATTAGGGCAATAATGTTGGATTCAGGGTCTGAGCCCTCCCTACAAGGTGTCCTGAAGCTGCCACTGAGCCACATTGAACAAGGCCCTCTGGAGCGTGACCCTGGTTCATCATTTTCTCACGCACTCACACACATTCACATGTACACACACACACACACACCACAAATGTTGCTGCTAGTGAATTTTAAACTTGCAAGGATTGATTGTTCCCTAATATCTAATATATATATCGTTATATTTACTGATTTAGATCAGTAAATAAAGCAGGAATTACCAACTTTATAGTCAGCACAATCATAAAAAGCAAAGCAATAGTTAGAACCGTATGAACTTCACACTTCTGTCTCAGGTAAGACGTGCTAATGTTGTTTCTGATAATGTATGCCATACCTTTTTCTATTTGTAAAACCACATATGTAAGTGTATTTCAGATTACGAAAAATTGCCTCAAGCATGTTATGGTTTATGCATTCTATTCTTAAAAATGCAAATTGGCTACAGCTACTATTGTGTTATGCGGCAGCAGTGCACAATTAAAGAAGAAAGCATCAGTGCAAATATGAGTAATAATGAAATGCATTTTACTAAAACAAATCTCAGTTACTTTAAAATAATAACATTACACTGACATACTAAATGTCATGTGACATAGGAATAAAATAAAAGCACTAGAGTCACTTGTCTGATGCATGGACAATTCCAAATAGCCAAATACTGCTGCTCATGATCTTCACCACTCTCACGGTGCTGTGCACTGTGGGTGGCAATGCTTTTTTCTACCACATATTCCTGGTTTATACGAGACACTGATGACCAAGGAATGTTAAAATGCCTGCACAACTTCAGCTCCAGAAATGGAATGTTCTATAGGAGGTATCACCCACTATTAGACCGACCATTCTCGAATGAAAACGCAAGGCAGTGTTCAATTAGACTCAATTTCAACATAACAGCTCAACACTTTAAAAGGTGCGAGCATTCATAGTTGTGTGCAGAAATAACACTATCAGTTTACAGTTTACATACAGCTATATCATGACCTCCACATAATAATTGAAACATCATAAATGATCGATACTTCTGTTCTGTACTGGTTTACCTGTGTTCTGGCTTTGAGGAAAGGGTGCCTCCAAAGTCCACTCCATCCTTTGGTTCTTCACTATGCTGAGAGGGTGTAGTGCTTTTCTCCAGCACTGGAGCTCTTTCCCCAGACCTGTGCTGTTCATGGAGACTATCACTGAGTGAAACCGAAACTTCACTGGCTGTGTTCAGGGAAGACTCAGGTGAGATATCCACATCAGAACTGGAGATACTGGGGCTTCTGCTTTGATCCTGATCTAAAAAAAAAAAAAACAATATTCAATAAATAGACAGAAAGTATTGAACTGTGTATGTGTGCAAAATATGAAACACTGAAAGATAAAGATTGCAATACCAACATGTGATACTGATGATTGGCTAAAGCGGCAGTTCATAAGTTGTGGGGGGGGGGGATTACATTTGGAACACTATGGTCTTAAACCAACAAACTATTATTTTAACTAAACTGGTAGAACATAAATAAATAAAACAAAACTAGTTTAAATGAGCACCGAATACATGCCTAAAACATCTGGCTGTTTTTCTGCTGACACAGCTTGTTCCTTGGCTCCTTCAGCATCCCCTTCGGCCTGCCCTCCAGAGTCACTGTGCCGTGAGGGGTCTCTCGTATAAGTGGTGTCTGGGGAAGGGTTCTGGCTGGGACAGTGTTGGAGTGACGCAGTGCTCTCGGCTCTCTTCACGTTTCTGTGATGAGAGGACACTCCAGATGCCTTCAAGGTCGTGTGAGGCAAGGCCGGCTGCTCCGGCCAATACTCCTCTCCTGCTCCTCTGAAGAAGCCACAGTCAGGTGGTGGCGGCCGCCTTTCAGACGCAACGTCGGCGCTGTCAGGGAAATCGTCTGAGTTTAGAATGTCATCTGATAAAGCTGCGCTGCCGCTGGCTTTTGAAATCCGGGCATCCATCAAAGGACCACTTTGTGGCGAGGAAGCTGAGGGGTGATTAGGTATCAGCGCTGTCAGAGATGATGAGTGTGCGCTCCTGACGCCTTCCTCCACCAAAGTGCCTTTGAGGGTTTGCCGACCCGTGAAGATGACAGCAGGTTGGGAGGACTGTCCGATGTTGTGTTCAGGGAACTTGCTTTGCTCCTATAAAAAACAAACAAACAAAAAAAACTTCTGTATTAAGTTTGGATCTTGGAAAAAGAAAAATGAATAAAATATGCTTACAGGATGTGAATATTCTATAAACTTTGAAAGATTCTAAACACTCACACCTTCTTTACAAAAATTAAATAACATTTATTGAAACTAAAGAACTTCAGTGATTAAAAGAGGGAACGATCAGGGTTTTGGGGCCCAAAACAGATCAATAACTGACTATCCTAATATGTCCTATTACCTTTTTCAGTCAGAGCAGGTAGTGCATCATTGGAAAATGATTCTGTAATGTTGCATACAATTTAATGTCTTTTTTAATGTGCTCAAAGTGTTTAGAGAAATCAGAGAACCAGCAGTGAGACTTTTCTTGTGAGATTTTTGTGCATAACTGTACTGTGGCACACTGATACTCACTGTATTGGGTTTATTAGTGTACTCTTCAAAGGGGAATCCAGTTAGCGGTAATAAAACCTCTTCTCTGCTTCCCACACAATGCATGTTTGATTTAAACATTTTACAAATATTTGAGTTTATTTAAGTCAGATAAGGTAAAACTGCCAGAGTGGCTCTGGGTTTCTGCAGACATGTAAGAGGTCTGTATAAATATATAGCAGTTTAATAAGGGAAGCCAGATTCCAGTGATAAACAGGCCTTGCGCAATGCTGCAGCAACTCACCAAAAACAAATGGCTGCAAGTAATGGCTGATCGCCGATCGCATATTTGGGCTGAAACTCATCCAATACTGATATCTGATTATCACGTTCATCAACTATTCAAATAACTACCTATGAAGAGTTTCTTTAGGAAAGCAAAAATGAAATTTGGAGACTTTCTCTGCTAGAATCTTCATTTACATTTTTATTCACTCTCCATTTCAGTCAATAACCTTAGCCTAGCAGCTCCTCCAATTCAACAGTGCCAATTCAGTCTCCCCCAGCTCCTTCCCAACCTAAACAACTCCAAAGTGTTCAAAAGTGCCACTTTTTTGCCTTTTCAACAACCGCCCGAGATCTATTTGGGTCAAGGTTAGATTCCTTCTCCAACTCTCTTTTTTCAGCTGAGTGTACTGAGATCAATGTCTTAACTTTTAATCTTATTAGCAGTGCTTTGCTCCCAAGCTCTGATTCATGTCTGCCATGGCACTACGGCGTGGTGGAGGGGAAAGAAAAAAAAATTCTCCACACACAAAATAACAAAAAGCAAGGCTTCTGTTTCTTTTCTGATAAGGGTCTTAAATACCAAACAGTTAGCTGCTTAATAACATCCACTGTAAACCGCGCTGCCTGCCTGGCAGATCCAGCGCAGAGGTAGGGGGGGAATGAAGTGAGAGGGAGGAAGAGAGAGGGAGTGAGAGAGAGAAGGAGAGAGGGAGGAAAAGTTAATTTCTTGGCTGAGTGATTCCATCGCTAGCTGCGGGGCAAAGTAGAAAGTGTTTCGCTAAAGTAGCAATTGATTCTTCTATCAATCTGCGGCACGCGCCTGCTCTTCCAAGGAATGTATTAAATATGAAAATCATATCCCGTTATCATGGCTTCCCAGCTTTCAGGCCGGTAAGCTCCCCTTAATGAATGCTGCAGCCTCGGGGACATGCACGCAGCCAGCAGTGGCGCGTATGCATAATGGAGTGATTCCTCCCATCTCTGCTCATTACAATATCGCCAGGCTGGAGGGAGGGAAGGAGAGAGACAGAAGGGTTTGTGTGTGTGTGTGTGTGTGTGTGTGTGTGTGTGTGCGTGTGTGTGTTTGAATGGGGGGGGGGGACACACAGTCACAAGTGACTGCTCAAGACAGCATGCTCCAAGTCATTATGAGCTGTCTTCCACATTTCATCTGAAAGCGCTCAAACCGCTTGAAGTGAGGGAAAGAAGCAGCCACAGGCTTGAACTACATCGGTGGCACGGTCATAGCGGGCCGGATTAGACACCTGCGCCATCACAGATATGGCAACGAAAAATGGACAGTCCCCCCGGCCCCACCCCACCAACGCTGAGCTGTCTAAATAATGGCTACTTCTGTTTTTCATCAAAAAACACCAAAGAATTGTTTCATTTGTTATGGACACCACACACCACATCAATAACCGCTGTTTATAGAAATAGTGGTATTAAAAAATAGACTGTAAAAAAACTAAATAGCACAATGGTCTTGGTATGACAGATAGCGGACACAAGTTTACATTTTACATTTACATTTTAATAGAGCTTCATAAAATTTACTTCTGTTGTCCAAGAATGCAAACAGAAGTATAGTTTTATTTTACTGGATATTTTTTAAATATTAAAAAAAAAACATAAAAAATTATGGCCTCCCATCTTCAGGAAAAGTTCTGACTATTTTTGGTCAGTAAATATGAAGCTTTTTAAAATGCTGTCATCACAGTGCATGCATTTTTTCTGCCTAAATCTCAAATCCATTCAAACACCCAATATTCTGAAATACATGTCATCAAAACTACAACATTGAGGCACAGATAGCACTAGATTGCATTATAGATTTACACACATTTTGTATTATACTTTGTGGTTGGTGTGGTGCAGTGGATAACACCACCAACTGCTTGTGAGCTACCTCATCATGTGAGAGGCTGGGGTTAAATTCCTGGTCTGGGTGGCTATACTGTGATACATCAATAAGAGTCCCTGGGCAAGACTCCTAACACTACATTGGTCCACCTCTGTAATAGAAATAACCATGTAAGTCGGCTAAAATGCCATATATGTTATTATACATTTTAAAAAGTGGGCAATGGGATAACACACTATTATGTTTTCTTTTTTCTTGCATGATGTTTTGATGTCTCTCTTTTTATAAGGTACTATACCCATACCAGGTTAGCATGTTCATGTAAGCTTTTAACATCTCTGTGTAGACAGACACAATTTCAAAAAGAGGGAGAAAAATATTTCTATATGGATGTAGCCTTAAAAAGTCATGTCAATATTTTTTGCTAGTCAAGAAAAACAAACAACCGACTAAACAAACCTCCTCTCCTGTTTTTCCCTTTTTTCTAGGACTACAGATTAAAATGTACACATATCTCTGCTGATAATACCAGGCAAATAACAACAGTGTACGGTGGTCAGGGTTAAATGACATGCGAAACTAGAAAAAGTTCCAGAGAAGATCACTCTTTTTTTTTTTTCCTCTTTTCAAGAGCTTCATAAAAACCCCTATACCATAATTTGGTTTAAAGACTTGGATGGTCCTTTATTAAAGCAAAAGAGCCATTTGAAGTTGTGAGCAAAACAGTAATTACCTCAAGCACTTCCCAAATTGCTTTTGATTATAAATTAATTGTAGTCTTTGAACACTGATACCCCATATAAACTGTAAAAAGTGTCTACTGAAGAAGAAAAAGAAGAGGAGGAATTGCGCAGAATAATGGATTTGCGAGTCTATTTCTCTCTCTAACTGTCATTTCTCTTCTTTGAAAAGTGAAACGGTACACTTTATATTGGATCCCATCATAAGATCATGGTTTCATCAAAGGCGGAGAGATAGCTTTGTAAATTTCCACCAAATTGTAATCCCAAAAGATGACATGATAAATCTGTCGTACTTTGTGTGCTTCGAGTTCCTGCTTGCTCGCCGTCTTCCTCTGCTCCTCCACGAGTCTGGTAATGTGATTTCTACAATCCATCTGAAAAGAAAAAAAAAATCTATCAAATCTTCTATTACCCAAAAAATCCTCAACTTTTTCAACTCATTAATAAGAAAAAACTCTTGCAAAGATTACATTCACACAGCTGATAAAAGTGGTCCAAGTCAAATATCTTTGTCATAAGTGACACATACGTGTTGCCTGTGTGAGAGCGTGAACAGCAAAACCACATTAAAAAGGATATTTTAAATTCTGATTTGGGCCACTTCATACGTGGTATTGAAATTTGATATATATCCAACACGTGACAGTGTGAATCAGTCTGAACAGCCAGATCGGAATTCACGCCACCTTTATTTAAAAATCTAATTAATAATAAGGAGAAATAGAAATGGATGTTAGCAGTGAGGGTGAGATGATGAGGTAACAGACCTCCTTAAATGTTAAAGGTGAGGTTTCTGTTCAAACTAATTTAAAAAGGTACACATCACAACTGCTGCAAGTTTGAACAAAGTTTAAAGAAACCATGGATGCAAACCAAGGAAACTGCTGCTGTTTTTTACAGCAAGCTTGTACACATTCTCTTTGATAAGCTCAGCTGTCAGCCAGTGGAACTCCGTGATAGCTGCTGTAAGGCTGGTGAAGGTGAATGTGAAGAACTGATCTATTTTGCATGCAGATCAGTTAAGGTGTGTGAAGTGTTCAGATGACAAAATCAGATTTATGTCTCTTTACCTGCTGTGTGAACATAGCCCAAGTCTTATTCAAAATCACCTACAAAAGCAATGCAATGGCAACTGCTTTTACAGAACTCTGAAATAACATTCCAGGCTTTGGATTACCATACTACAATGCTTTGAATGTGCAGGATGTTCCTTTTTAACTACAGAGAATTCTTAAAACCAAACAGAGGGAGGGAGGAAGTGTAAACAGTGAACTTGAGGAAAAGAGGAGGGGAAAGAGAGGCTTATGTTTATCCCTGAAAATGTAGTGTCCCTCACTGTGGGTATTCCCCTCTGAGTGCCCTTAACACTGCCTGCCAGGGCTCTTAATCAATTTTGTGGTTAGCCAGACTGACTGGACTAATCCAAACTTCAATTAAACAGTCTAATGGCAGCAGTGAGGGCACTGGGATTACCTCCAGCCACCCACTTCATTCCCCTAAGACAATAGAAGCTCCACCAAACGGAACAGTTTGCTTGCTAAGCACAAATCCGTTATCTATTTGCAATGGTTTCCAAACACATAATTACAACCGTAGTGTACATACTATTATAATTACACTGACAAATATTGGAACTGCAGAAACAGAGAGAACGGGAAAGTGTCAGAGGCTGTCTGGTTGTGTATATGTCAGTTATATTAGCGGTCTCCTATCTTTGCAATAGACTGAATCTTTGCAATTTAGCTTTTGTTACTTCATTTTACGTTGGTGATATTCTTAGCTTACTTGTTAGCAACTAGCAATTTCTACACCCATATTAATAACATTAAACAGTGTTTAAATATACAATACATTCATTAATTAGAGAATAAACAAATATAATAAAATGATAATGAGTCCAAACAATAAAAATGAAGAGAGACAGAGAGAAAGAGAGTCACAGACTGTCTCCTTTCAGGGAGGGAGAAAGCCAGAGGTACTTCAGTGTCTCAATAGTGGGCAATTAATTTGGGGTAGTGTAATTAAACAAATTGGCAAATTTGATATTAAGCTGTTGAGCACTGTTCAGTTTTAAGTGATAATCGACCACAGCCATTGTTTTCTTTTTCTCATTTCCTTGCAGTGATAAATGGCACTGTTAGAGTGTTTACAATTGTTACTAAACAAAAATGAGAGTAAACGCTCAAACAGCAGATGAGAATTAGACAATGATATGGGATTATAGGCAGCAGGCTAATTGAAGCTTACAGTGTGTGAGAAAATCGCAAATTTCTTGCTTTCAGAGCAATTAGTTGCTGTGACACATTAGGCTAAATCAGTTACGGTCTCATTAGGACCACAAACACACACACATAAACACACACACACACACACACACACATACATACACAGCACAAGGCATTATAATAAATAAGGGGGTGAGAAAGATGATGCTGCTGAAAGCACTGTTTGAAAGCCTGCTTAAGAAAATAATTCAAACATCATCTTCTGGAGGCCAGCATGTCAGCACAAAACAGAAATAGCAATCCAAGGCTTTTACCTTCAAGTGATGCAGTAAAGTGTAGTCAATGGAAAATTCTTTTGCATTTGATACCAGGCTCTCGACATTTCTCAGGAGCTCAAGGTTGCGAGCCTTTGCTTGCTGCTCCCTCTTACACAGTTCCTTGTGATAGTAGCGCATCTTGGCACATTTCAATTTGGCTCTGTAAAAACAAACATAAAGACATTAAAGAATCCCATTACTTAGAGTTGGATATAGCGTACACCCTGTATGTTATCATCTAAAGAAAAAAAAAAGTATCTACATTTTTGTCCATTTTTAGTTTACAACCTAATGTGTCAAATTTGTGTCTTAATACAAAAACAATAGACATTCTCCAAAATTACTTGAAATACATTCTTCTTACACTGACTTCCACTGAAAGTTGAGAAGGTTTCATCTCTCTCCTGTAAAGTTGTTGTTTTGGAGATACATTTCTTTCATTGGACAGTGATGATGTGTATATTCAGGTATTATATATGAACATATACACTTAAGCAAGGATGTTCAATCACAGATGGTCAGTGTCAAACCTTGTATAAGCAATACTGAAGCTAAAATTGTGGTCAAGTTAGAGACAGACAAAAATATCTGATAATGGTGCTTGGTGCATTTGTTAATTGGCACTCCAGAGCGAAAATGTTTTGCGATTTAAAAAAAAAAGGCCAACAAGGAAAATTGCAGGTAAACTCTGAATCTGAATCATAAAGGCTGATCCACTAACCTTTTACATTTTTCCTGCCCTAACATCCTCATAAAATGTTTGTTTGCATCCATGAATTTGGCGGGGCCATATAAAAACAAATAGGTCTCCGGCACTTGAGTTAAGTGCCATCATATCACCCGTGAGAGAGAAGAGGCTATATTTTAGAGAGTCATCTAATTGTCCTAAAACAAAAGTTTCGAGGTGAAGTCCCATTCAAACAATGTACCTTATGAAAAGTGGATCAGGGCAAAAGATAGGGAACAGTTCATTTAAGAGAACAGCTATTGTTAAGAAAGAACAGTTTTCAGTTTTCTACAGAGATTAGCCTAAATTAAACTGCATTGAAAGTAATGTCATATTAATAACCCTATATAGATAAGATTGTTTGCTTGGTATGTAGGATCATACAGTACATAATGATATAGTTTAAATAATACACACTGCCTGGCCAAAAACAAGCTAATTCACTGTGGCATCGTTTCCACAAGCCTCTGCAATGTCACAACATTTATTTCTGTGTCTAATTCATTTTCCCCAATATTATCCACTGATAAGGATATATGTGGACCACTGTGCAAAGTCTTTTTCAGCACACCCCAAAGATTCTCAATGGAGTTCAGGTCTGGACTCCAGAGTCCATGTATGAAAATTATATCTCATGCTCCCTGAAACTAACTTTTGCAGTTTGAGCCTGACGAATCCTGGCATTGTCATAGTGGAATATTCCTGTCCCATCAGGGTAGAAAAAATCCATTGATGAAATAACCTAGTCATTCAGTGTACTCAGGTAGTCAGCTAACCTCATTCTTTGGGCAAAAGTACAATCTTTTTGTCTCCTACCCTACTGAAGCCATTTTTACTGTTCCCATCAATGGTAAGTCTTAAGGCTACTCCGCTGTGTAATCCCAATCCCTTGAGTTCCCTTCACATTGTGGGAGTGGAAATGCTTTTACCTTTACTATTAAACATAAATTTAGATTCTAGTGTTGTTTTTCTATTATTTGTTTTCACCAAAAGGTGATGGCCAAACACAATCATTTAATATTTTCTCCTGACCACATTATTTCTTCAAAGATGATGTTTCCCCACTGTCATTACAATTTTTAACCTGATTTTAGTAGTTTCAGCAATCTAACGAGATTTTTCTCTGTTTGGTGCATGTCAATAATTTGACTCTTCTGAAACAGATTAACATTTCTGATTTTGATAGCCACAGGATGTCTCCTTGTTTATGGATGTGTGCTTATTACTCCCTAGATCAGATAGAGTTAAACACAATAACTTGTTGCCAGCTAAAACATAAATTACCAATGGGGTGCTTATACCTAGTTGCTTTGTTAAATACAGGTTGGGACCTTTTATTTTGGACAGGCAGTGTATTCAACATATATAGTTAACTCTTGTTAATAAAACAGCTATACAGGAACTTAGTAAGAAGATAACGTTAAAACATAAAACAAATTTAACCCTGCACAACCTAAACACACACGAAACAACACACATAAGTGAAGTAGGATACTTACAGTCTATCTTCTGATCGTGTATAGGTAAACAATTGTTCCTCCAACTCATGCCTCCTTTTTTCCCTGAAATGGAAAGACTTTATGTTTAAAAATAACTCAAATATCTTACACAGACCAATTTCATATCACGGGTTTGCATGAAAAAAATCTCTAACCGGACGCAGTGCAACGCTGGTCTCCGAAAACGATTCAATTAGTTAGCTAACTAATCAAATTCACGAACCTATATTAACCACGAATCATAACTCACAATGCTGCTCTAGCTGTTAAAATATAGCGGTGGGGTTTTAACAGCAGATGTCGTATTATATAACAGTTAACTTAGTTAGCTCAGTTAGCTAGCTATATTCATTTAAAAACGTGTCCAAAGAAATAAACAAAAAAAGCTAACTAGTTAACTAACTAGGTTACCTAGATAACTTTACTCACTTAACTTACCGTCCCGCTTTGCTTATTGCGCTAGCCCCAACTCCAGCCGCCCGGTGAATGGGATGTGACTAAAATAAACCAGGCAGGACGTTAACTAGCTAACGTAGCGTGCTTGCTAGCTTAAGTATCTGGGTAATATTAATACATATAATTACAACAGTAAACATGACGTTAAAAAGACCTAATGCATAACGTAGCCAACTTGAAGTAACCGGCACTAGCAGCACTTTGTTCAACGTCGTTTCCACAGAGGCGCTTCTCAGTGAAAGCTGCAATAGCATTAGCATTAGCTTCTTGCTAACGCTTGTTAGGCTAAAGAGTATAAGCACCACAGAAGAGCAGACATGCGCGGGCAGTGCGGTCTATAGCGGCGCAGCTCTGGACTCAAACCCGCGGCTTCATACCAGGCCCTAGCGCCCCCTCTATATCAAGGCTTTGCTTGAGGATATAGTATAAATATCGCGTCCTACCTTTCATGTATGCCCTTTTGAATAGATCCCACTGTGTCGAAGTACTCGGCACTGCAAAAAGCCATTGAATATTATTAGCTGGTCCCCCGTCTGTGTCTCGCACAGCGCCAGGACCGTGTTTACGCTCGTTGCCATGCGCACCACTTCCCAGATGGCCTGGGTTGTAAACAAGTAGACACGCTGTGGCCACGAGCAAGCGAGCGCGCGCACTGCACTGCCAGTTCACGTGCACGAGATTTCTTCAGGCTAGGATGAGGAAAAACGCTCAGTTTGTTTTTATATAAGGATTTAAAATGTGTTATTTTGCTTTTGTGCACTTTTAGCTGTTACTATACAAACGTACAAACATTGGGTAAGTAGACTTTTGGGTAGAAACAAACCCCTCACACAGTTTGTCTCGTGTAAAGAGACAAAAACCCTCTTTAGCATAGTATTGACCTCATTGCCGATTTGTTTACTACTTCATATCTTACCTATCTTTTAAAATGTTTTTTTTTGTTTATTTATTTGTGTTGTATTTTTATATAATGTTAAAGGGCATATCTACGAACTTTACAATGACACATACAAGAGCGTCATAAATAAAAGTTACCGTGTATATGTGCAAGAATCTAATATGTGCATCTGTTCTAATTGATCACTTTGTTATAAAAGGGCAAACCAAAAAGTTATATTTTATGTACTCACACAGACTCCAAAGCTTTCAAAAATTATATTTTTCTTTTCAATACGTATAATATAATGAGGGTTATAAAAGTGAGGGTTAAAAGTGCATAACTTTATTTTTTTCCCCATTTTGATGTTAAGGCATGAGATTGTTTTTTTCCAGATAAAAAACAAATAAAAAGACACGTTTAGGTATTATCACACGTGAACATGTTTTAAATAAACAAAATAAACATGTAAATAGTGTGCGCACGCAGGCATTGCCTAACTGTGAGCGCGCGCACTGCACTGCGCAGTTCACGTGAACACAGTCTACACAGTTTCAGCCAACGCCCGTTTCCCGAATTTAATTAACGGTTATTTATTTACAACAATAAAGAACTAGCTAACGTAACGTTCTCCCTATGAAGAGTACTTTTCTGCCTTCGTCCACACACACAGTTTGATCTGTAAAAATACAAACAGTATCCCGCTTTTGAGATTTTGTTTACAATGCCTTGAGATTACATTTGGGTGACTGTTCTGAATAAATGTACATTTAGCTTTCAGCCAGATTTTAACAGCATGTGTAGCATGTATGAGACTTTAGCTGAGAGTAATATGGAGTCGCTCCATATTACAGTAATAGTGCACCTTATTTTATGTCAGCCATTTTGTAGTGCAGTTCGAAATATAGTCTTATTTTATTCCCTGTTTGGCTCAGAAGTATTTTTATTTGGTTTTCCAAATACACTTAAATACATTGTATGTGTTATAATTAAGCACAGGGTGTGATACACATACAAAAAAAACTGACAAGTACCAAAAGAAAAAAAAATCTCTAAATAGTTCACTATAAAACATCCACAGTGCATCGCAAAATGCAGTGTACAGATGATTTCCAATATATAATATAATTCAATGCGGTGGTGTGTCAGACATCCTTAGAAAAGTACAAATTAATTTTTTTTGTCCCTCTGTCCCTAGAGAGTTAGCTATATAGCAAATGCTATATAGTGAATATTCGGTGGCTTAGTGTTTAGCACCTTCGCTTACCAGCACTGGGGTACTGGATTCAGGTCCCTAACTGGATGGAGTTTCCATGTTCTCCCCCTGTCTGCGTGGGTTTCCTCTGGGATTCCGGAGCCCAAAAACAGAAATATCAGGTAAATGAAATACTCTAAATTGCCCAGAAAATTGGTGTGTAAATGTATGTGAATGTGTGTGACTGTATGCCCAGATATGGATTGGCACTCTGTGCTGGGTGAACTCTTCAGTGCCAGATGCAGTCCTTCAGGTGGATGGTCGCTCCGGTTGAGAGTATACTATGTGCGATTGGCTGCCGCTCCTCACTGGTGTGTGTTGAGTGTGTGTGGAATGCAATTTTAAGTGGCAGAAAGGTACAATGTAAGTGTAAGAGTAAGTAAGTAAGAATAATATTGAATGAGTTCATGAGTGTACCATTCCAAACACTTTTGAACACACAAGCTTTTGAATACCAAAGTCATGTTTCTCCATGCCCTCTGGTCATCACTCGACCTCTTGTTAACATATCTCTTCACATAGCTGAGCAAGAAACTGCTACAGCTCGCTTGGCCAACACAGATCCTTTGCCCTCACAGAGATGGATAAACTTTGTTTCTTTTGGTCCCTGCTTGAGTCTATAGAGCCCTGAGTTTGTCAAGGGGTGTTGGACAACCTTCTTAAAGATGTGTTGGAGGCTCTACTACATGACTGCCTTCATGACTTTGTTGGTACTCTTCATCCACTACTTCCTAACCACTCTGTCTGTCAAGAGGCATGAAATAGAATGCTAGCTAGCTACGCATGTACCTGCAGATATATGATGCATTATCACTGCTAAATTCTATCCTCACTCAGGCAGACCTTTGTTGAGAAATGGTCTCAAGGTAAAGTAAAGTGTGCACAACCTTTTTTTTTATATAACCACGGGGCATGGTGTCACCAGGAACATTACTGGTATTCAAAGTCTCTCAAACATGCAAGGGGTTGATACTTAGCTGCTTAGCTGCTCTGGTGGCCATCTGGCATTGTGGATTTGACAAAGTAGTGAAGATTTTTGCCATGTTTTGTGTACTCCTTATGTGTAAATGAAGAGTGCATCACATAAACAATCCACAAGCTGTACACAAATCTTCAAACCAGTCGGTGCAACTGATTTTCTGTATTTCATGTCTAAAAGTTCATTGTTTGTACTAATGACTGTAGAAAATCCCTGTAGATCATGGTGCATTGTTGAATTGTTAAAGTGAATCAAATAAATGAATCGAATGTGAAGAGCGTGCTCAAATATGCTATTCAGTTATTATTTATAAAAAAGCATAGAACGGTCTGTGAAAAAAAAATTAATTATTTTCCACCAGCTGTGTTAACAGTGGGTGCTCTTCTTTTGTAACTCCATAGGTATTGGAGCTGTACAGAAACTGATGCCTCAGCTTGCCTGATGTATAGAGCTCTACTTCAGGAGTTCCATTTCATCATATCCTTTTCCAATCATCTGCCCTGTAAGCCACTCTGAGAGCCCATCCACACACTCTCCTTCGTGACCCCAGGTCCAGCCAGCAGGTAAACATCCCGATTTTCTTGAAGTCATGGCAGAGAAAAATAACTTGCTGAAGAGACTACTGACCCTCATCAAACAGAATGACCACTGATTTCTGTCTCACATATCTACAGTGCAAAGGAAAAACGGAATGTTCCAGGCGCTCGTTTGGCTTTTCTATCAGAACACAGGCAAGTAACCATGAGTTCGATGCTCAGTGCATGAAGGTAAGTGTCTCTCAAGTCGATAGAGGTGAGTGAGGGGCATTGACAGGGATACAGAGGTGACACTATTGGCTGCCAATTGTGATTCGGTTTAGGTAGTAATCTTCCGGATTTTCACAGTTTCACCAAGATGAGATAGATAGAATTTGAACCCACTTACTGTAAATTGCTCTCCTATTCTAGCAACTAATAATATATGGTTGCAGCTTCTTCCATTTCCCAGCCAGCCTGTGTTACTACACTACACTGAAATCACCATTCCCGGGTTACTGTTGCCATTTACTCGAGTAGTAATGAAAAGAGGAGCGTTTTAAAGAAAGTGATGGACCATGTTGTCCAGTTTAACAGAATCTTCCAATATGTTCCCACATTTGGTGTAAAGCTGACTGTCATCTAAGGTTTTTCTTGAATTATCTAAAATATGGAACCTGCATAATTACAGCAGTTTTAAGTACTTGAAACAGAAAGCTGTTGTGAAATGGACTTGTGGTGTAAGGAAACCTGGTAGGAAACTACCCGTGTAGTGCAGGGAAAATATTTGTCCTGTAGTAACAGACTGATGTTAGTTTAATCTATTCTCTCAACCTATTCTCAGTACGCAGCTATTTAAGTTAACAGAAAAATATAAAGTACCTGAATAACAATGTTAAATAAAACATGATTTAGTAAGAGCAGCAGTGCAGAAATTACTTTTAACATGGCGTGATGAAGAGGAAGATAAAGCACTTACACAACAGAGGGAAATTAATACTCCTTACTTTCAGGATATGATAAATTATCTTGTGTGTTAAAGAAGTATTACAAATTGTATAGTGATGTACTCAAAATGTTGCTTAATGCTTCTTTTTTTAGACATACAATTCTAAGAAAATCTGGTATAGAACTAATGCATTATATCAGATTGTTAAGATATTTTTTACAGTGATATTGTATTTACACCTTTAGCACTACTTTCCAAATAATAAAATGCAAAGTTTTTGCTGAAAACACCATTTATGAGGCTTTTAAATATTTAGTTGAACAAGATGACCCACTTAAATAAAGTTTTGATATATGCACAGATTATACAGCAAATAGATGTTGCAGAAGATCCATACCTTGCCTTTATATAAATTTGGGGGTCTGGTTAACTAGTTGCTTCTATGGGATTATTGGACAGTGTTTTCTCTGAATCTTGTTGTATTTTGACAGCTGATGGCCCCGATGTTTTGTGTATTCTGTCTTATAGCTGAGGTGATCTATTCCGATCCCCTCCCGGTGTACGCTCTAACCAAGCAATTTCCCCAATTCCAGCCCCATCAAATTGCTCTTTAGCTGGTGAAGCAGGGAGTTTTGCTGTGCTTTTCACATGCTAATATCTTCCATTCAGGGTCACTCTGTGAGGCTGTTTGTTGGCTAATAAATCCTCTTGTTTGCTTCCTGCATGTATAATTGATATTGTTGCACGGCTCTTTGTTTGCAGTGGAAGGCTGAAAGGCACTATTTTGGAGGTGATAACAGTAAGATTTGAAACACTGTTCTGCCCGTGAGAGCCAACACAGCTTCCACTGAGATCCAAAGTAATCAGTCCTTCACAAATGTGTCACTCACTAATAACCACAAATCACTTTTAACACAGGAGCAGTTCAGATATTGCTCATCATAAGGATGAAGCATTAAAACAAAATACTTGAGTTGAGAAAGGCTGGCATTAACAGAGAAATGTAGAAATGTTGACATTGCCGTAAAGCAGTCCTCAGGTTTGTTTTATAATGGCAGACATTATGAGTTGAGAAATGGATTTGCTATTATTTTATGGCAGTTATTATAATTCCGAAAATAAGTGCACGGCTACCTGCCTTCTTTTTCTTTTGTACCAGATTTTTTACAAAAGAGACATATAATAACTCATCTTATAGTTTTTCAGTTATAGACAATGTACCAAATCCATTGTACATTTGTACATTTTTAAGTCTGATTTTGTGAGGTGTGCTTTTATATAGCTTTTTTAATCAGTTTTGAGATTATTGCTCTACTGTTGTACTATTTTGGGGAATGCCCCAAAGAACAAATTTACTGTTGTATTTACCTACACTAGTTTACTTTTTCTTTTCTTTTCATCCCTTGTTACCCCTCATTCATTTCCATTCATTTTATTTCTACCAATCTCCACTTTGTCCAACAGCCATTAAACTGCATGTACTCAATCAGTGCAGGTCCCCAAGCTCTGATCAACAGCCATTTTGTTGTTTTTTATTATTCTGCTTTGCTACCCTTGTATGTTTTCAGGAAATGCAATTTTCTAATTATTTTTACCTTTAACCATCATCAGCAATATTTTTTTTACCATCATTATTATAGGTATTATAGGCAGACCTCCTTTCTGGTTTGGTGACTTTTTTTAAATAATTAATAATTGGTAAGTTAATAGTTTATGTTAAGTTGATGCAGAGCTTTACAACATGACCCTATACGATTAATTTTAAGTTACAATGTACATTTAAGAATAATGATTGTTTACTTGTTAGTTGTTATTATTGTTGTTATTATTGTTATGAATCCTATTATCAGAATAATAATAATAGATTGGATTTCTTTCTATTATTAAAGAAGGATATATAAAACCACTGCTGCTGCTATACACCTAATTTATTATTATTTTTTTTTCATTTTGTTCAATCACAAATTATAAATGCATTGAATTCAGAGTTTCACATGCATGGAAAAATATACTCCATTTTCATGTATTTGAATCACTACAATTTGTCCATATTTTGTCATTTCCCCTCGTTTCCTGGTGCGTGTCGTCCCTCAGATACTGTATGTAGGGTAATTGATATGCCTTAACAGAGGTCAAAATTTGCATGTGAATTAACAGCAGTAAACTGAATTGATATTCCAGGCACATCACAAATGATTCCTTCAGACCTTTGTTTCTGTGCCTGGGAGAACCAGGAGCAGTCAGAAACATCTGTCTGTTCAATAATTTGATAAACAGCTTATACAAATAGACTGTGAATTGTCCCTGCTGAAGGCTCTGTTTTCTCTCCTGTGTAGAGTCAGGAACCCTTTGGCTCAGTTGAATGCCTCGCTTGGTTTTATCTACCTTCAGTTCCCATTTTTCTGTCCTGACGTTGATTCTCCTAGCTGTCACTCCTGATCACTTTTCGCACAATTTGGAGCAACTTGAAAGGCATGTCCAGGAGTGAATTTAACCTGGATTTCTTTGTATGAAATAGGAAAGGCACATTGTGTTCTATTGTGAATGAGCACAATATGGGCTGTGCTATAGATTTTCCCATTGTTCACTCGATGTCTGCTTCTTTGCAGTGGAAAAATGGCTTCATTGGTAAATAGTGGATGTAAGGACATGCGCTTTTTTTTTGTAAGCCCACAATAAGATCGTTCCTTTTTTTCCTCCCCTGTATCTGAGTAAATTGTCTGCATGAGGCTCAGGAGAGTCCCAGAGCAATTACAAATGGGGTGAATTAATTTTTAGTCTGAATGTATTCTACATCAGAGTATAAAAGCTTTCAAGTTCTCTGTGTTAATTCAATGGTCACTTGTTTTATAATAGGAGTATGCCATCAGGAAAGTGAATTTGACCAAGCTTTTATCATTGTTCCAGCAAATGGACACTTATGGATGGCATCATTGAGGTATCATTTTGACACAAGTATATCAAAAAGGTTGAACGTTCAATTTGCAAGTAATGATCTGAATTCTTAATACATAAACATCTAAAATATGCCATTATAAAATTTTGAAGAGAGCTGTTATTTTAATAATAGCAAGCCTTGGCAATGTTAATTGGGTAGAAGAGCCACAGTTAAATATGTGTATAATCTTTAAGATGCTTTCTAAAGAAGATAAATTACCTGCACTGAATGTTTTGTGGATGTTTCCTGTGTTCACAGCGCTTTGTTATATGAATTTCTTTACATAATGATCAATAATGTATATGCAGGAAAAAATGCTTGTGTGCGTTTTTGTGCTCATTGTATTCTTTTATGTGCCTGTCTGTGGTTATGTGTGCATATGAGAGACAGAGATAAATAGAGAAAAAAGAGAGTGAGGGAGAGTCAGAGAGGGAGAGAGGGAGAAGCAATTAGTGAAGTGCTGTCAAGTGGATAAAAAGGTGCAAAACCCTCCCTTTTTTAAATTTGTGTTAGAAACGTTAATAAAGTAAAATGGAGTGGGGCTTGATGAGAAGCAGTCCTCTGAAAGCTTTTCTTCAAAGCCCAAGATTAAGGGGGAATTGGACACAGCCTGTCTCCCAAACAAATGTCAAGACGTTGTGTCACCCCTGCCAGTGACAGTAATTGTCGCTCTCCAGTAGAAGAATTTAGAGTTGACTTGTGCAATAGATGACCTCTCTCGCATGCTGAATTGATGTGGTATGAAACTAATTCAGAAACAAAGACCTCTGTAGGTTGGTGATGTTGGCTCTAATTATGAGAGATATTTTGAAATGCCTCTGGACAACATGCACTAGTGAATGTAAAGCATTTTAATTGGGCCAAATTGATCAGAATGGAGAGGACTCTGCTAAAAGCATGCAGTGTCACAAAAAGGTAACCTGCATAGAATCTGCCTAGTAACACCTTGGTGTGAAAGCTGTCCATTACTGCAGAAATGTGAAAAAAGGGGGATTGCCTGGCGTGTAAACATTGCTTGCAGTAATCCAAACGTCATTTAATGAGTTTTTTCCCCACCGTTTATGTTATATATAAGAGTTGAAATCAAATGGATGGTCTAAATCTGTCAATTACCTCTAATTCATTTTGGGTACGTTTCACAAAATTGCCAGCTTAATAATATCTATCTCATTCTATTATTTTACCCACTGTAAAATAAAAAAAAATATCTCAGTGTGCCTCCTAGTGTTTGTTTTTGATTTAAAATGAAATTTAAAAATACATTTATAGTTTATATTTTTTGCTTATTGAATCATGTGAAACCTGATTGTTTAAGTGACTTTTTTTGTTTACTGCAAAAATAAAAGACTTTGGTGGTTTTAAATGGAACAGTATATGTCCTAAGGTTTTGTAAAGAAAGGGTCATAAGTGTAATATATATAAAACATAGTCATAAGTGTAGTATATAAGTGTAGTAAATAAAACCTTATGTCTCCAAATGGTAAACTTTACAGGAGAAGGAAACACCTAAACCAGCAATAAAAAAGTAAATGCAATAAGATCTGATTCTGTGTCATTTTTGGGCATTTCTATTGGTCTGTTAATCATGATATTTTGACATAATATAAACAACAACAAATTTACATTATGACAAAAGGTTAAAAACAGAAAAATGGAAATAACCCTACATAACACTAACAACATTCTGATTATGTGTAGTAAAGTTTATCTAGGTTTCAGGATCAGGATCTACGTTTAGGTATTATTTAGATTTTAGTCTGTTTAGACTAGCTAGGGATATTTTTTAATGAATAGTGAAGTAATTTTAGATAAAAATGTAACTGTAGATACAAAACCCACAGTAACTATGCAGAATTTTTAAAGTTCCGTTATTAAAAAGAATGCAAAAATAAAAAGTGTGTGGTGCAGGTGTTAGCTCTACAGCATTATGCAAGCTACAGTCTTGAATGGCTAATTGAGAGATAGAATTAGAAAAGTACTTTTTGAGCCAGCTTTAGACACAGTGAGAATCTGTAGGATTTTTAAAAAGATAAATGTTGAGAGAGTTGCAGATATTAAGAACCATGGCTCTGGATCTGTTTAATAAGGGGAAACAGTAGTTTATGAAGAGTAGTCTGTTCGTAAGTGTTAACTGTTGCAACATTGTGCTTGACTGCATCCCAAGTGTGTACAGATTATATTAGAAAATTAATAATGCAAGTTTAACAGGTTAGTAGATTTGTACTGAGAGGAAGTAAAGAGAAAAGGTGGTTGCTGCAATTTTTTCTGTCAGTGTTGCAGCTGCACGTCTGCCTTTTTTCTCCTCCCTTTCTGTTTTACATTGCATTGTGAAATAATAGTGTCCATTGTAACCATATTCAAAACCCAACAGGTATCTTGGATATTTGAGTATTCTCAACCATTAATATTTATACCGATATTACATACTTCACCAAATTAGATAGTATTACCAGGTGGTAATTGGGATGCTCATGTTAGATCTAGGACAAAAGTTATCTTCATTGAGTTCTGCTTTAGTATAGTGTTAACTATTATTGAACCACACAGTGATTTAAGCAAAAATATGCAAATGGACTTTTTGGTGGTTTCCATTCTGCTTATATGTCTGATGTTGGGAAATTCATGCTCAGACTTTGAGCCAGAACTAAGAACTAAGAAAAGCCACAGGGAGTGTGTTAACAATATCTTAGTTTGTCTTGGTTTTGTTTGTAATGTTACTGTTTGTAATGTACGTTTTTGGGTTATATCATATTTAAATGTCCAATATGTGCGGAAAAAAAACAAAAACACAAAACAATTTGGGAAACCACATTCTTGGGAACTTTCTATAGTCATATTATATTGTGATTTTTGTATATGCTTTTTTTAGTTTAAGTGACACAGCACCACTTGTTTATTTCCAGGATCCATAGGACTATTATTAGTATCAGCTGATACCAGTCTGATATCATTTATTTAATATCTGCTATACTGAGCTGTTATTAGTTGGAGTACTTGATATACAGTTCACCACCAAACACCACACTAATTTACTGAATCAGGAAGAAATCCACAGATCAGAATATGACATAAAACCCTTTAATTTCTTTCTTTCTTTTTCTTTCTTTTTACCTCTAATAGCCAATCTAGCATTTTATAAAACCTATGTAACTTTTTCGTTATGTGTCACAAATGTGTTGTTATCTCTCTCTCTCTCTCTGAATTGTCAGAACAATCTTCACCAGAAGTTATAACGTCACCAAAATGCCTGTTACTATGGCTACACTCTGTGGCTTTTGCTTAGCTGGACGAGCGTGGGCAGTGTAAACAAAAACAGAAGTCTCTGTAACGGGAAAAATCTAACGAAGGCTCTTTAAAATCCTGTCTACTTCAATAATATTTTGAAAAAAAAAGAAGAAAAAAGCAAAGAAGTCAAAGGAGCTTTTTCACACAGATCGAGGCTCTTTATCCAGCATGCATCGTTGTTTTGACAGTGAATTCACATCCCTTAGGGCTTCCATTCTCTGTTTGATCATCTTCCATAATCAAAACAGAAATTCACATTTCCTTTTTTTCTGCAAACTTTGTCCTCCAAGTTTAAAGTAACTGATTGTACCACTGTTTTTGTTTGTGCTGTCTGTTTGTGAAAATAACAGTAAGAATAGTATTTTAATCGTTAAAAAAAGGTCAATTAGAATTTGTTCAGGCTGTTGCAAGAAGATAAAGCAGTCAGATGTTGGCCGCTTCTGTCTGTGTTAAAAGGGATATATTGGGATTAAGCATCTGAACAACCTCTGTGGTGTGCAGTGATGCACTTGCTAGTGCTGGGCAAAATGACATCAAATGTAACATAATGATTAGTTAAGAAATTTAGCGTGACTGTGAATAATAAACAACTTGCACTTCATTTTTTCTGATACAAATTTCTTAAGTTGCTAATTTTAAATCCTCTATGTTGCTTCAAAATCACAGACTGAATGGGCTGCAATCTCTTTTTCGACCATTATTGTGAGTTACTGTATAGCAGATGTGTGTTTATCTTCTTTGTAACCATGAGGTTTACTTTTAAACAGGCAAACATCTGGTGATCTTATGGAACATTTGTGTTCTAGCCTACTGTTGCTAACAACATAATGCTAAGAGTTTGTGCTCATTGTGATATGGCTAAACTATGCAGCCCTACATTTCTGTACTTTTTCCCTTGCCTAACAGCATTACAGTATGTAAGAAACTGCATGGTCAGACAAAATTTGAATTTTATATGTAAATCAACAGATTAAAAAAAAACAGTAACTGGCATGTGCCAGGTTATGTCAGTTACAACTGACAACAGTCCTACTCTTGGAATGATGATGATGATGATGATGTGACCATGGGGTGTCAAAAGGTTATAGGTTGGGTATCTCATGAGGGGTAGAGTTGAAGCTTGTAGGAATGTTTAGGGAACTGTGTTAACGATGCCAAAATAGTTGCTCTCTAGCCTGGATGTAGCCTTATTCTGACATCATGTTTGACAAGTTACAGTAATTATCTTGCAATTATAACAGTCATTACAGCTATAGCTAAAACTGTTAAAATATAAACATATATATATATATATATATATATATATATATATATATATATATATATATATATATATATATATATATATATAAATTGTCAACTTAAAATGATAAAATTAGAAATGCACCATATTGAAAAAAATATTATTATGTAATATAAAAGTAGAAGTCAATGATCCAGTATGTCAGAATATTGTATTCAGTATTGGAGCACAATAAATTATATTTTTGGATATAATCTGCCTGGTAGATATGTAATTGTAAAAGAGAACAGCATATTATATAACAATATATATGCTATATTCCTTTATTGTACAGCCCTACCTAAAATCCATATGTTTATCGTAAAATAATAAAATTATTTAAACTACTTAAAAAATGCTGAATTATTACTTTCACTATAATACGCTTATTATACAGCAATAATCATCAGCCATAGTTGTTTAGATTAATATAAACTGTACACATTAAATACAAGCATATATTACAAAATATTTTAAAGTAGATCATTTTTGCCTAATACTAATAGTATATTTGTCTGCACTAAAACCTGACTGACATTATCGTTCCTAGGTAACTGTAATGTCATAGTAAACCTCTATTGCATGCTTGTCACTTATATTATTTACCAATTTTTCCCCCTCTAACCTCAACTGTGGTCAATCAGCTCCATCCCGGATGTCCTAGTTGACACCTTGACCTACTCTGAAAAAAACGAGCCGTGGGGTTAGACGGAACATTGACTGCAGGCACCATTTATTTGTGTGTGTGTGAGGCTGCGTTCGCATCTTCACTCATTGCGGGTCACCCTGTGCTGACACTGCCACTGGAAAATGTGCTTATGTGGGCTTTGTCTCCGTAGGTCAAATTATCCTGCAATTCTCCCAGCCCAATCTGAGCTCCCATCTCCAGTGGATGGGGATCAGGCCAGACGCTGCATCCTTCGCATTAAGCCATCTCAGTTATATAAGGCAAGCTGATATGATGAACTCAGTCACCAGCTAGCCTGCCTCCAATATCCCCATAGCATAGCATGCATATTGATTGCAGATTGTGCATTTGAGAGACTTGTTTCCCCCTCCTCCCCTCCACTCCCTATATCCATGAGGAGCAGGAGAATCGTGTTACTCTGCAGCTGATTAGAAAGCTCATGCATAGGAAATCACACGTCCGGTGCCTCTGCTTCTCCCCCCATCTGCCCGCAGTGCAGGTGAAAACAATTTACACATTGGTGGGCTAATGGATACATTCATGGATAGCGGTGAGAGAAATGAAGAAAAAGCGAGAGGGAGAGAGAGAGAGGGAGTGAGAGAGTGAGGGAGGGCAGTAATGGGCTGAGGCCAATGCAGGCCAGGAGCCCTGGTCAAATAGAAGCTGCAGATAGCAGCGTATCGGATAACATCTAATCGGATGGGTCGCAAGCTAATGAGTGCGGTCGCGCCCCGCCAGCGCTAGCTTTTGGCCTGCGCTAAAGACACTCGTAAACAATTCGTCTGCACACGCTTCAAACGCGGCCGTAATGTGTTGATTCAGCAGGTAATGAGCTGCTCCCAGAATCAATATTCCCCCACCACAAACACCCCAAACCCCCCCCCCCCCAACACCACACACCCCCCTTTGCTGCTCTCTCCTGACCAGCCCCTTTGTAGCATGGAGCAGCTAGCAGAGGTCACTGCTGCCCCCTCCGTCTGTGACCTCCCATTGCAGTAAGGACAGCGCACTGTCTGAAGAGGACCATTCTCATATTGTGGAAGGCACCCGAGTGTCAGAACTTTCATTCGCGAGCAAGCAAATGAACAGGCAGCCGCTGCATGCTAATGAGGCGCAGGCTATTTTCCACCTTTTTTATCTGCACATTATGCTCTTGACTCTGGAGAAGGTGGGAATTAGGTTGGACCTCAGTGTCAGGCTGCCTGATGGCTGCGCTCAGGAAAACTGGTAATTGAAGCCGATGGCTGCCGCGGAGGAGGTCTGAATTTGGAAATAAACAGTTTCAAGCATCGCACGTCATTTCTGGAGAGATGGCAGGGGAATGGAAATGAGCTGTCTGGACCTAATGTGCTCACACAGCAGGGAAAAAGGGGGGCGTCTTTGTGGATGACAATTCCACTCATTAGGACTTCAGTGCTTCCATAATGACGGCGAGCCTGGGACGGTAAATTCAGAGAGGGCAATTAAGGGACGTCCTCTACACTGTAAATGCAGATGGCGTTGAAAAAAAAAAAAAAACAGAAATCTTTACATCACATTGTTGATTGTTATCGTCTCACTTTGTGAGATACATCTAATTGCTTTGAAAGGGGAGAGGAAGATAATGTGGAAGGCCCCCCGTTGAGAAATTTCACCGTCATCTTCTTTTTTTTTTTATCAGTCTCAGAACTGTTCATCATTATTGCTTGTTTATTAGCATAATGGGAAGTGGACCAATTATTTCTCCTCTTGCTGGCAAAGTGACTCATTTGTGTTTGTTTCTCTGCTTATTAAGTGTCAGGCCTGCTTGAACATCTTCACTGGTGTGTATGTGTGTTTGTGCATTTGTGTGTTTGTGAGTGTCAGGTTGTTTTTTAGTGTGCCAGCATGATACCACACTTATTGTTTACACCTGTTACGTAACATTGCACAGATTTCAGGATCATAATTAATGTCTCGAAATGAGGCAATTATCCAAGCACAGCCCTATTTATCCAGACGGAGGCGAGAACAGTCTGATATGGTGGCATAAGGCAGTTATGGAAAATAGGATTTTTTTCCTGCCTATTGTCGTGCTGCGAGTGGAAGAAACTTTGAGACCTGCTATGCGTTGAATATCTAAAGCTATTTCTGAACAACATGGCCTTTCAGCCTCATTCCCGCGCAGCTCTGAAGCTGGGGACCCCCGCGGCTATTCGCGGCTATATCAAACTTCTCCAGTGGTTGCAATAGCCTGACGGTAAGCCTCCTGCATCCACTGCATCACCTCTTCTCTGGGGGCGGCCGCTGTGTCTCTTGTTCAATTTCCACTGGATTATCGGCAACAGTGCATTTCAGCAGATGTGCAAACTTTCTCCTCTGTCCCTTTTAGCCCCTCCTAAAATCCTGCCTCCCCACCATAAAAATGGAAAATATTTGATCTGTTTTTTTAAATCGACTTCCATGAGCAGAATGCGTGCGTTCTGATTACACTAGTGGCCTGGGTTCTGTTTCAGGCTGTCACCGTGCTACAGTAGAGAGCCCGTCAATCAGCCCCCAAATTAACTCGGGGCCCGTTAATCCCTGTTGCTTTTTAATATGGTGTGTAAGAGCGGCGACCCGGGCCCAGGCATGCGCAGGCGTGAAACCTTGATGTGCTGGAAGAGACCGCAGGGGTTTTCTCGGCTGGCAGAGCCTTCATGCACATGAATAAAACAGAGGCTTACCAGCCTTCCTGAGCAGCTAATACACAGCACCAAGCCCCCATTCGATCTGTTTTTGGGGTGCTTGGGTGGAATAATACCACTGGGACGGGGAGGATTTTGAGCAAGCTTGTTCAGGGCCTGTAATTTGCCATAATCAGTGTGTTTTTGTGGTCTCGATTCAGTGATGGGAGGAGGGAAAAGCTTACTTTTATTGTTGCTTATCCCTAAAATACAGATGTCACCTTGCAATTACATGCATTTTTTATGAATTTTAATTTAAATGCTTTACTATATCTAGTGCACTTGTCGGTGTGGGTGGTGCTGTTTGTGAAGAGCATTTCAGAAGGGTCCCACCCAAACCTCTTGGCAAATTTTGTAATAATATTATATGCATAATATTAAAGACATACAGTTTGTGTGCACCAAAAGATCAGTTTTTTGTTAGATCCTAATAGTTGGATGAGATAGAAAGACAAAACTGTAGTAACCGTAGTTAAGCTGTGCTTTGCTCACTAATATGGATTTTGGCTAATTTATTTATATTACACTTATTTAAAAAAAAAATGAACTTAGAGCCCTAAAATAAGCGATTAACACAATTCTCACAATGTTACACTTTTCAAAAAGACCAAATAATAAAGAATGTCTTTTATTCATCCTACTGAAACATACTTCACGCTAGGATGTGAATACAAACGCTTCAAGCTACCTTACTGCATTCAAAAAATGTCACGTGTCATGAAGCATTTCATAATACATTCATGTATTATGTGTAAATCATATAATGAGCTGTGTCCTGAACATTGCTCAAGGAGCACTAGAGTGACAGCTAAGCCGGCGGTAACCCTATTCTGTAACATGAAATGTTACATATTCATTTTAATTACGAAATCAAGGATATTCAAAAATAGATTATCCTGCTTTTGTTTGGGCAATTGCTTCTACTGTCCAGGGAAGGCTGTCTACAAGATTTTGGAATATCGCTGTAAGGGTTTGTTTGCGTTCCTTGACAAGAGTGTTAATGAGGTCAGAATGTTGGATTATGACTACCTTAACCCCTCTCTAACCCCACGCTAACTTAATTTTCTCTTTTATGTGGGGTCCTCTATTATGTGATTTTATTCCTGTCCGGAACAACCATGTATATGTTTTTCTCAGACGTCCTCTAAGAAAATTACAGACTGAATTAACTACTGTTCTTAGCTAAACTCTGTGTTCCTCCGGTAATTTTATTCCCGTCCAGACTCGTCAACTCGTTTTTTCGTCACCTTGTGTTTAATAAAGTAATAATAGCGATTTGTCCACTGCTACGCACCATAATTGCACTTTGGGGGTGCGTTTTTGGAGATCCATGTAAACACAAAAGTGTGAGGAAATGAAGGAGCTACTGAATGCAGTGTCATGTGACCAAGACAGCCAAAAAAACCTCACTGGTCCTGTTTTTTTTATTTTTATTTCAGTCCAGATGCAAGAGTTGAAGTGTGAAATATTTTTTACAGATGGCCCCCAGACAGCTTCAGACCTGTCACAATTATTTTTGTTTGGATGATTTATTGTCTTAGGAAATTATTATGATAAATTTTACTATCATACAGTAATAATAATAATAATAATACAGTTACTGCAACCAATGTTTAATTATTAAGGATATTAAGATATTTGAATTAGAATGTATTTTTAAATCCTAAATATAAAACATAAATAAAATAAAAAACACTGTTTTTAAACAACAACAACATACTGGCACTTTCAAAATAATATGCTTTCCTTGCTAAGAAAAACATAATGGGTAGTATCAAGGTCTGCAAAAATGTTTGGGTCATATCCATATATTGTACAATAAATTGTTAATGTATATTATGACAGACATAATTTGTTATCATAAAGTTAATTAGTTAATTAGTGATTCCACTCTGTAAATCCATGGGATGTTCATAACGTCAGATTTTATAACTAAGCAACATATCCTTCGTTTCTGGGCATTGAACTCGGCATTAAAGGGTTATAAAGGCATAATTGCTAAAAGGTGTATATGTGACCTCTACAGCCTCAAGTATGTGCTCCAGTTCACAACCATGGCAAATTACCTTCAGCAGCTTCCACTAAAACTATTAAAGTGTGTCAAAACTTGCTGCAGGCGAAGTGACTTCCCAGTCCTCTTCAGGAAAAGTGAGGGAGCACAATTAGTCATGAGTGGCATGGCGTTCCTCGCGAGTCCTGTTTGCAGACTCATTACCAGACCCTGCTGGTGTCTCCGAGGCTGAGAGGAAGTCAAACAAAGCGCCACTCGTGTTCCTTCAGCACTCTGTGGGGCTGAACTAGCTCTGGTCTAGCAGAGGTGGGGAGAAGTGAAGGGCTGTGAAAACAAACCTAGGCCCTGTTTTTTCTTCCCTCAGATGTAGCCTGGAACACCTGAATGTGCTTTTCAAGGAAGGGTTTTTTCAGCTGACATGTTGTCGGTTTTTGAATGTAAGATGGGTATTAAATGTATTACTAGTATACTGTTGCTGAAAGTATATAAAATGTCTATAAAGAATCCTATTGCCTGTTGTAGGCTAGTGATATGCTTGCTGTTAATTACATGATGGCTGTCTTGCATAAGCTGACATCAGCATGCATTGGCTAGGTGCATTGTTTGTGCAAATCTTAACATCAAAAATATTACGGGCAGCGCAGGCACTTAGCAACATCAAAGTGGTGAAATGTTTTGAAGAAAGGCTGTGTAACCAAGTTACATTTACCAAGTTACAATTACCTGCATCTGTATAATTTGACTTTGTCACCAGTTAGAACAGTTAGCAAAAGTATTATTTTAAACCTGGTCAGCGATTTCTGCTCTGCTTTCCAGTGGAAGCGTCTAGAAACATTCATAGCACATATGCAAGTATGTGAACAGTCCTGTTCATGATGCCAAATTAGAAAATTAGAAACTTCATAAATAATAATTTTACTAAAGAAAAAGAAGCCTCTTTTCTTTTGTAAAAATAAAAGTGCTTCAAATGTTTTTTGAGTGCTACCATAGACGAAACACTTTTGTTTCTATAAAATACCATGGAACATTCTCACCATATCTTTCTTCACGTGTTTTTGAGACAGATGTGATTTTAGTTGGTATAGTTTAGTTGGAGTTATTCACGGTTATACATTGTTCACGGAAATGTAACAGATCCTCTCAAAACTAAAAAAAAAAAAAAATCTTATTAAAAAATATCTTATTAAAAATAGTTGGTGAGTGAGACCCCATGTTTGTAATGAATACATATGAATGTGAAGAACCTTTTGGGACACGTAAACTTAATGAAAACGTAATGAAAGTTTATGATCTGAGAAATGTTCTACGCTGATCGCCAAGAACTGTCTGGTGTGTTTGTGCTCCCAAATTCTTGGTGGATGTTGTTTGGGTGGCACAGAAATTTCAGCCCACATTACATGGGTTACTGCTTGTTTAGCCCAGTGTCTCTTAACTGTAAAAACAAAGGAGAGTTGAATCTCTCCGTTCGATCAGCATGGTAGCATACATTATCTAATGTTTCTTGGATGGAAAAGAACCTTATTTCACTTTTTGTAGCTGAAAATTCTTCAATGCACATGGCATTTGCAAACCATTTAGAAGGAAAACCCGACTATTGATTTCTCTTTTCATGTATTTTTTAAGAATAGGCTTAGCTTCAGAAAAAATCTGCTGCTGAAATTAAATATAGACAGGTTGGGTCTTTCGTAGCAAACCTTTCACCACTTATTTCACCTTGGTGGTGTCCTACAAACATCTAAAAAGATCTTACTACCTATATGAAAACCATTGCTGTCTTTCTTTGGGGTTTTTTCCCTTTTGTTTTCTTTGCTGGAGCTATTAGGTTTCTATATGATCGCAAGTGAACGGCTGGGGCAAGGATGCTCTGCAGCAGTTCATTTCAATTAGAGTCAGCTTCAAAGATAGAAAGAGGTTGAACCTCACAGCTCAGTTGAGATGCTTGTGTGTGTGTGCATGTGTGTGTGTGTGTGGTCTGCAATGAGGCATACTCCTGCTGTGCTCATCTGCGTGTTGACATTGTTTCTGCTTCTGCATATGACACGTGATCCAGCCCAGCATGGCACTCAGTAAATCTTACTGAAGGATGTGCTTCTAATACTCTGCAGGCAATATTGATATGCTTCACTCGCTTTGCTGTTTAATCAGTGTTGCAGTTTTCGCCTGAGCCTTGTATCACTGGCACACGCTAACTCATTTCTGTCTGCACTCAAAAAGGTGCTAAAATGAGTACATTGCATGAGCAATGTAATGAAGATACCATGTTTGTTCTCCTAGAGAATCTAAGTGGGAGGAACCATGTTCGTAAATGGTTCTAAATGTTAACATAACTGAAGAAATTATATTTTTCTATGTAGAATAAGAATGCCAATTCTAATCAATTCTGATGCTTTTTTTAGTGGATTGGATATCAGCTGTTGTAATTCAACGGATTTCCAAGCCTTGTTGTAACTATAATGTTTACATCAAAATCTGGTGGCATCAAGATGGCATTGTTGCCCTGCTGGCAGCACCAAGGAGAGTTCTCAGATGATAAACGAAAAAAAATATTTTGAGGCTGCAGTGTGGAACTACCATTCAGGTGGAAATATACCATAATATCTGAAACTACCCTGTTTTACTGGTAGTAGAACCACACTTTCTGTGTATATAAACCAGCACCGCACAGTGTGTTCAGAACCGAGTGGAGGCTGATTCTTATTAACTAGTAGTTAACACCACTACACACACCCCAAGTGACTTGACCACAGTGATTGAACGATCAGGGAGGAAACTAGAACTAGTATTATAGGATGTTAAACACACTTTAAACAGTAATATAAAAACACTATTAAACTAAATCGATCAGTCCAGAATGTCTCAATATATAGGCTGTTTTTACTGTGACTGTATTATTTATATGGACACATGATAATGTAAATGAATGGACAGAGAGTACACTACATAACAAGCATGGACATTTTTATTGGTCTCTAGATTTTAACATAATAACATTTAACACAATATAAAGAGCAGTTGCTGTGTTTAAATGATGCAGCAAATAAAAATACATGCAATACATGAACATTCTGGTTTAGTTGTGGACAGATATGTGAAGAGAGCACATGATGATCTCAGAAGGGTGCCTCCAACCAAGAACATGTAGGAAGCTTTATGTTCAATAGTGTAGGCCACTGTTGATGCTGGTAGTGCTCCTACTCGTAGCATCATGATAATTGTGTTTTTGGTTTTTAAATTTTGTATCACCTTTCAAATGTATTCCTCTTGCTTGCTTTTAATATCAACACTTCAAGCTGTGTGTATTTTTTTTTCTCTCTTCTAGACCCTTTCTTTTCTTTGTGAAACGAAGGCCCTGATAGTGGGAGTACCCTGCAGGGGTCTTTTGAGTTTCCTGAGCTCACCTGGGTTGAAGAAAAAGCAGAGGTTCAGCGTAAGGCCTGTTCAGTGGGCTGCAGCGCTCAATGGGCGGCTACTTGTCAATACCGGTCATGTTACTGAGATCAGAGGGGTCAAGGCTGTCTCGGCAGCGAAGGAAGAACTGGCCTTTTAAACCGGAGGAGGAAAGCCACAGCCACTCAGTTGAAAAGAAAGTTGCGTCTCAGTTGCAGAGGGTGCTAGAGAGACTATGTGAAATAAACAGAAATATGATTTGAAAGACAGCGCTGGACAAGCGGCGTTCTGCCTTTATCACCACCGTTATCAGAGCGCATCAACAGTTGTGAAAAGAGCTTGTCGGCCGTTTACAAACACATAACAAATGCGGTTCACTCGGGTTATGTGATCTGTGGAAATCCGCTGTCGGCCACAGTTGAACATGAGTGCACGCACGTGCCTCTAGACACAAGAGTCATGTTGTATGAATAAGATGAATAGTCACTCGTATATATACGTAAATCTGCATGTTTCTGCATGCATAGGCTACTCAAAATGCCATTGATGTTGTTCTTCTTCACAGTATGAGTATATTTCAATCTGAGTATATGCCCCAGGTCTGTCCTGCCCTAGTTGCTTTCTGTCTTCTATGTCTCTACGTAAGGCGCAATCAGAGCCGAGCCAACTTCAACCTGCTAAAGGCAATCACTCACTCACTCACTTACTCTGCAGACGAAATGCCCAGTGCTCACCCGGCTCTGATGACAGCTCTGGGCAGCCATTAGTCAATCACATTGATGAGCTTTGTGTAATTCTGCGTGTGGCCTTTTTCGAATTATTTACTATCAGCAGTGTAATTAACGATTATGTAATATTTGGGGCCTGGCTGCGGTGGTTTCCGTCCAGTGTTTGAAAGGCTATAGTTCTTAGTCAATTAGAGACTGATTAGTGCATAACAAATCTACTTAATTCTAAATATGTTAATTAACCGTCTGTGCACTCATAGCACAGTGGTTAAAAGCACTAGTAACCTCATGCAAGCTTCAAATGTGCTGCTCTCTAAATTGCTTGCATGGGTTTCTTTGAAAGGCTATATTTAATTAAATAGCATACTGTAGTCAGTTGGAGGGCTAATGGAAGTTGCATTATATGTAACAGATATGGTGGGGAATCACTTAACCATCGCTAATGGATGCAATTTCACTTTGCCGCATTTCCTTGCCGGTTCATTTTAAGAATAAAACAATCTGTTTGAGGGAAAAAAAAGACCCGATTGAACGATGCTTTAATTGAATTAGCAGATAAAGGGCTACAAATGGAAGGTGTTAATGCGCTGACAAAATGACACAAATTGCAATTACGCGTATTGCAAATGCTGCGCTTGTTCCCTCACTAACACCTTTCTGTTAAGAGGGAAGACACTTGAGGAATACTCTATACTGCTGCTTTTGGCTCTTACCTGTATCCATAATACCCACATATCTGGGGGATATTAAGCAGTGTTTCTCTAGAACGAATAGCAAGGATACAGTGACTTTCATTTCAGCTGCAGCGTTTCGACATGACATTGAATTTCAAAGTAGCAGCAATAGCCCAAGACACTTAAAAGATAACTAATCCCTTTCGCAAAGTGCCGCGAATGGCAAAAAGGACACAAAAGAAAATGCTGCTGAAATAATGGGACAATAAATCAAACAACTAATGAGCAGCCATTAATTCTGGTATATCACAACAGAGCCATCTAGTGTCTGTGCAGCAGTACTGAAAGCTCATGCATATATATGAATGTGAATAAGAAGGCTAGCACTGTATAGGGAATCTATAACATCAGGGATGTATTTAAAGCTTGCCTGTAGTTTAACTGTAGTTTAGGAGCCTCATGGCACTACCAGTAAGAATTCAGATTTCAGAGGTTCAGTTCAGTTTATGTTATCAATGAAGTGGTAAAGTGGCTCTAATATTTAAATTGAAGAAAGATAGATTGATCCCTGTCTTGGAGGAATGTTTCATCATGTACATTCTACAATCAATACTTATTATCATTTATTACAGTAATAAACACTTACAAAGGTTTGTTATGCTGAAATTCTGCTGCTATGAGGACCAAGACTGTAGCAGACAAGTCTTTTAAAACTTGGTTAAGGGTGCCCCCAGCTGGCAACAAGTCTGATCTGTAACTGATGCACATAGCCCACATAAGCTGAATGGCTGTAATAGCTTGGGTGGCGACTGCTCAAGTGTGAGCGTGCGTTTCATTGAGGGCCGCTGGGGCATGCAACAAAATTATATATCATTAATAATAATATATATATAAAAATGAATAAATAATTAAATAAATAAAACTACAAATTAGAGAAAACAGAAGAAAAAAGCAGTTGAATTGTTTTTTTTTAATGCATGGTTTATTCTGGATCTGTGTACACAATGCTAATCATTATTGTTTTTATTATTATAATTATAGCCCATTTCATTTTATATGATACAGTGTAGGTTGGATAATTTATCCTGTCCCTCTCACAGTCTTTGCAATGTGAATCTCTCTCTTTAAGACAGTCAGTGAGGAAGTGTTTAAAGAAAGTGTATAGAACACGTAACAGTTGTTTTGGACGAGCTCTATCGCTGTGAAGTAGGGACCAAGCGGCTTCCATTGCTTTCATTTGCAGTCCTGCTCCCGAGCCATTTTTCTTTGAGCACAGGGGCTATTCTGTTCATGAGTATAGAAGTCTATTAGGTGAGGCGAAATCGCACTGAGCGGCAGGAATCAGCTGCTCAATAAAGGCCCCTAATTGCTTAGCAACAGTGTTTCAGACCTCTCATTTGAGATCAAGAGTTTACTGGACTGAAGACTCCGCTTTGGAGAAATAGAGCTTGCACCATTAGATAAGACGAGGGGAAATGGGCTATATCTACATCCTCAGCACCCCCCTCCTTCCTTTCCTCCCTTTCTCTCTCTCTCTCTCCCTCTCCTTCTCTCTCTCTCTCTCCCTCCCTCTCCCACTTGCTTGCTCTCTCTCGCTCGCTGCCATCCACCACCAGCGAACCTCAGCATGATGATTATGTTACCTTTCAACTGGCTGATGTATTCAGTTCAGTAGATTATTCTCTGTCTTCCCAGTTAATTGAATTCTGTCCATCACATTTGGGTGATTTTTGCATTTGCATTAAGGTTAGAGTGGTGAAGAGTGTCAAACTTCAATTTAGACAATGTCACTCAAATAAATATATAGCACCGGATCTGCCCAGGCGAGGTATTAACGGATTTCTGGCAGGAATTCAAATATCATGCTTCATATTGTTATTCTCAGAGACTCTCCTATACATGTAAATATAAATATGAAAAAAATGGAAATAAGTGGACGGGCCTATTATTATAGGACTTTCGATCTGGGTGGTGTGTGTGTGTGTGTGTGTATATTCTTGTAGTTATGTATAGTATATGTGTGTGTGTATGTATCTGTGTATCCGTGTATATGTGTGTCTCTGTGTGGTGGAGGAAACACTGCCCAATTTTAGTCATCTGCTCCTACTGGATCTGGATATAACAGAGAGTGAGTGGGCACTGCAGTCCGCTTTCTTAGACTAGAGCACTCAACAAGGCTGCTCTCACTCCCCTACTCATCCTCAAGTGTCTTAAGCCTCCAAACCCCAGAGAGCCGTGGGGAAAACACTGCAACATGATCGGAGGTTAAGTCCCACACCCCAACCCGAATCCGCGGCCATGCCTTTTTTAACTGCGGCGTTTTTATCCCCGACATCTATTAGAGGTTTCTTTTGACGTTACAAATAGGCTGATATTTTTTAAGCATGCTTAAGAATAAAGCTATATCTCCTTTATTTTTACATAAAAAAACATTGCACACAAACCTTATCTCCATATCCGGTTATAATGTTTAATTCCTAGAATTTTTCACATTAGTCCCTGCTTTAAAATAAGAAAAAAACAGGTATTTGGATTGGGTGAGTGAGTAAGAGCGTGAGTGAAGGTGTGTGTGTGTGTGTTTGCAGGGCTATAGCAGTGGCCACAGCAGGAGCAGTGGTGGCGGCAGTGCTTTCGCCAGAGGTAGAGTGTGTGTCAGTTAGTCAATAAAGAGGTGCCAGAGACGGAGGGACGATTAGAGTGCTTATCTCCTTTCATCGCCGCTGAATGCTGGCTGAATTGAAGGTCAATATCTTGCGCTTCTCCAGAGCCGAGCAGGTGTCTAGAGAGCATGGATTCAGTCTGCTTCCGAAGCATCGCCGCTCCTCACTCACGCAGACGCAGCAGCTGAAGCTCGAGCAACAATGCTAGAAAAGAGCATAGTGAGAGTGGGCCCAGGCTCGAAGCATCCCCGACACTTAAAGCAGGAAAACTGCAGTGCTTTATTTATTTCATTTCCCCCTGCGCTCTGATTTAACTGAGCTCATTGTGTGCATCCTAATCACTCGGTTAGCAAACGCTGCCCGCCTGATGAGTCTCACGATGGATATATTTCTGTGTCTCTCCGTTTTTTTGTTTTTTTTTCAGAATGGAAAGAAAGAGAGACAACGGCGAGCTGGTATCTGTAAAGCAATCCAAATGTTCGGAAAGCCTCTACGAACCTGAGCTGGAGAAGAATTTGCAGCCTGTCAGTGAAAGCCTGCAAATGCTAAAGCTTCGGGGCACACAGGCGCTGGAATTCTTCTCTCAATAGGCCATCTGTTTGGAGACATTTTCAAGGCTGTGCGTTATTGATTACATCGCCTTTTTCTCTCGCACACAAGCCATGACAACAAGCCAGAGTGGCCATGGAATTCGAAGCATATTCAGGCAGGGTTATTTTTTGCACTTTTTTATCCCCCTCCCTCCCCACTTTTTCCACAGCCAGCCATTAAAATAAAAAAAATAAAAATCTAAAGGCAGACCATCTCCCCCCTCCCCTCAAGTGTCACAGCGGACAGGCTGCTGGACAGAGGAAGGCAAATATTCCTGTAGCAGGGCAGAAGTCCTCTCTCAGACTGTTTGTGAAAGGTCTTAGAGGCCTGTGCAAACTGGAAAACTACACAAGCAACTGGATTAGCGAGGAGACACTTGAGTGGCGGCACATGTGTGTTTGTGTGCATCGGTAAGGTGGTGGATATGGAAGTGGTGGTGGCGACGGTGGAGGTGGTGGGGGGTGGGTTTAGACTTGGCTCGAGGGTCTTGTCCACCCTGAGTGTCCTCTCATCTGGGTGACACTTCCCTTAGATGTTCCTGAGGATATGCCTGTCCTTTTCCTGCCCCCCCTTATATGTCAAATCCATAAAAACGCGACCTTGACGAATTTAATAGTATTATAACCACTTAAACTGCAAGGCTCTGGACACACTACATGTCCAAATGTATGTGGACACCTCTACTAATTCAATATTTCCACTGCTTGAAGTTGCGCCCATTGCAGACATAGCTTGTCTATGCCAAACACAGCTTTTCTATTCAGATTGTAAAGATATAATAATTGGTACCTTTTCACTAATGCTATGTATGGGCTAGAGTGTAAAGCATATAAAGCCTGAATGCTATCATATCCTCACAGCAATGTTCCAAAAAATTTTTAGAAAGCCTACCTGGACAGTAGACACAGTTACTTCAACAAAAACAGGTTATATACTTGATTTAAAAAGAAACAATGGCTGCGTCCCAAATGTACTGCACACTAATACAACATGTTATAGACTATATGCTAATCTCAATACTGAGGATTTGGTTGGTTAGTACACAAAAAAATGAATATAGTAACACATTTTGTATTAACAGAAAGTGATGAATCATTGCTGTGCCAACATGGGTCACTGCAAGTTCTCCAGCCGCCATAGTCCTGCACTAGCATTGATAGCTGCCGTTAAATAAAAAAAGGTTCTAGATCATACCTGTTTTATTTTGCATTACATTATGGGATTAAATTATGTATCTATCTTGGATTATTGAGTATACTCAACTTTGACACCGTTATCCATGGATACACCAAATATTCTGCAACTTAAATGTATACAAAATAGTGAAAAAGTCATAATTTATACCAAACAGTGATTTGTTGTTTTTCAATTACAACCAGTGTGTACTGAGACTCTCTTTGTAAATGTGACACAACATGTCAACTGCAGGGAAGCAATGTGAAGTGTCAGAGAATAACATGAAAGAATGTGCTTGGTATTCTGTATTTGACTTTTTTTTTTTTTCAAATTTTCTCTTTTTAAATTACTGCAATATTTAATTACTTGTTATAACAACATAATTATACTCATATACTGGTTGGTGCTATTAATACTGTAAGTATACAATTGGGACACCCCCAATGTATGATGTACCAACACTTTTGTCCATGTAGTGTGCAATGACTCTATATTAGTGTAAACTAGTTACCAAAATGGGACATATTTAGATAAATAAAGAGATGTATAATGGAACTCACATGGGAGTTGCAGTACGTAATGAAATTTATATGAAGTTGTTCCGAGCTGCCTTTACTAATAGCACAGCAGGATCCAGTGTGATTATGAACAGTGTATGTCGGTGTAATGCTTTCAGAGAGCTTATGAGTGGATTATTCTGTAAATGCACTGTAAATATTGGTAAACAACACAGATTTTTCTGAAGATCCTCACTGATCCACTACCTGTGCATTTAAACTCCCAATTTAAATACGACAGAATCCCCATGCTGTCCTGTCTGACGTGGCGCAATATTTTAACTGCTGTATTAAAGCACATTGTAGTGCTAAGAATGCTCCATCAAATTATGTAAGGCTTTTGATGGCTTAGGGATCGTACCACTCATTAAATCCCAAGCTTGGAGCTATTCATACAAGCGTGAATGGAGAACTGGAAATGAGTAGGAGGTTAAATTTGAAAGTTAAAAAGGACTTCAAAAAAATTGGACTGACAAAAATTGTTTCAGGAGAGTGAGTGGTGATATCACACACACAGACACATGCAATATAAAATGCTGTATTTAAAAAAAATGCTGGAATGTGTGTGTCTGTGTATATATGTGTGCAATGTTATTGTGGCCAGATCCATTCACGGAGATGTGAGGTAAGCTTACCCTTGGCTTTTATTTACATGGCCGTGTTCCTCACTCACAACAGGAGTGCCCTATGAAGTGAATGTAGCCTAAGCCCTTTGAGGCCCATTAAAGCCCTGCTTCAGCTGCTTTTTTGTTGCTTTAACTACTTCTTTCTTAAGCACGTTTCAAATTTCTTTGGTCCCAACCTGGTGGCCTTGACGGACAAGGTTCTATAGAATCAATCAACAGTTTATTCTCTCTTTCTCACTGTCTCCCCCTCCTCTCTCACTCTCTCTCTCTCTCTCTCTCTCTCTCTCTCTTCCCCGCCCAGCTTCTCTCTGTCTAGATGTAACATGCTTTAAGACTGGCCTTGGTTAGTTGTCCTTTTACCAAAGGGACCTTATGCAACTGGTCTGAGTCGCATGTTTCTTTTCTTCCTCTGGAATGAGGCACTAAATGATGTGATTGACAAGGATACACAGAACATGCAGAGAAAGCCAGCAATGTTTAGATCAGTCTTACATGCAGTATCAGAGTGAAATCTTTGTGAACATTTAAAATGAAGGTGTGGTAGCAGAGATAAGGATGCTTGCATGCACTGGCTATAGTGCTGGATGGGGCTGGACAATATAGCCACATTTTTTTATTACAATACATTTAAAAAAGTTGATCTATACAATATAATTTCAATACTGAAATATCATAAATTAGTTTAAAAATCATATAATCAAACATTTTCTATCCCTATATTGATATTATATTTTTGTCCAGCCCTAGTGCCGCGCGATATGATGTCAATCCAGGATCAGAATTAATTGAAAATTTTAGCTTGATGCACAATAAATTAATGAGCGGTTATTTAAATAAATTACAGACCATGCAATTTTTCCACAGTAAAAGCTGTTTGAGTTGCTCAGTTGGCTCAGTGTTTAAGCTCTCCTTCATGCTGCTTCCATTGTGCAGAATGGATGGGCAAAAGCATGTGACTGCACACACAGTAGTATGTTTTTAAAGGATAATATATGTGATTACATACAGAATTAAAAAAAAATGACAAAGCAAAAAAAGAAAGTACCACATCATAACTGTCATAAATAAGGTTAAACATTTGGAATAGTCATAACGTGTTTTAAATTTTAGGATGTTGTACAGCATGTTCAGTGTAAGGTGGACCTTAAGATATAGTGTGAATGTTCTTTTCAACTGTAAATTTAACTTAACTTTAGCTAGTTTAATCTACCTATTTGCTCTTTTCTGACCTCTCCGGGGCTTCCTTATTTCTCTCCCCCTTTTTTGTCAGGTGGGTAGAGATAAGCAGACATGTGAGCTTCATATAAATTAGAAACTCTGGCCAATTGTGATTTTCTGACATTTTATAAAACTGTAAAGCAGCAGTGACAAAATATATGTAGCAAAAACTCTGAAAAAAAAAAATTATGTTTAGCTTGTTGATCACTAGCATTTTACCTTTTACCAGATGTCTGAGGTTTATTTTGTAATACTTTATTACTTTAAAACAGTATTTATACATCATATTTTATTAAAATCAAATTGTGAGTATGTCTTTTAAATAGTATATTATAAAAATGTGAATCCAAAGGGAAAGCTACTATATTTTTACTGGGTGGTACAGTAAGAAAGATTTTAATCCCATAGAGAGTCGGAATAAACGAAAGACGGCACGCTACTCCTTCCTGCGTATGTGCAAAACACGGCCGCGGTCTCTAAAAAAGGGGCGACATCTGCTTTAGGATTTTATAGCCAACAACATATGTCCCTTCTTTGGTGACAAAGCTGGCAGTGCCTCTCCCGCTGTTCGCTCTCCCCAGTCCAAACACACGTCTTTAGATACCTGTCAGCGTTTATTATGCTGTCCTCTGTCGCGCCGCAGATAAGGCCAGTTAAAGTTTAATGAAATTCAGCCTGGCTACACAGGCCCGCCTTTCATAATTTGTCACAGCCTGTGTGCTGGAGACCCACCGCTCGGTAAACATGAAGCCCACATTACCAGCCATTAGAGCCTAAACAGCAGCCTGCGCGTATGGCCATGTATGCTGGGTTGGGAACACTACTCCCCTGCTGCTGCCAGGGGCCCAGGGCATTTCTCCGTTGCCCCGCTTGGGAAAGCTGCCCCAAATAAGCCACGTTTTGGATATTATGTGGAATATTAGAAACGGTACATTTTCTGCCATCACTAAACAAAACAGGGAGGAACCGGGCAAGCACTGTTATCTTTCACAATGACTATTTCCCTCAAATAAATGCCTCTCGATCACGCTGTGCTTGTGGTGCATTATATAAAAAATAATACACTGCATAAACCACCTAAAATACCAAGTATTTGCTGTTTGGTATGGTAGCTGAAGGTTATTGGTGGAGAGGTAATTGATAGACCTGCACACGTAATAATGTCTCAAACAGGACTGTCTGCACACAGTAGGACATTGTGCCAGTGTGGGTGCGGATGCAGATGGTGTATATGTGTCTCTGCATACAAACAGCCTTTAATTACGCGTGTGTAAAATGATGTACTACATTAATATTAAGGCTTGGCTGGAGTGAGAACCCTTATGGAGAGGGAAATGGCCTCAGATGCAGCTCAGACAGCCTGCCTGAGCGGATGAACCCAGACGTTAATCAGTGTGCCCTGGGGAACTGTGAAGACCCCCGTCCTGCTGGAGAGCAGAGGTCAGGTCTGGTAGAGCCTTGGTCAGGATTTGTAAACATTAGATGTGGCACCAATCAAGTATCTAGTAAACACTGGACTGGATATAAAAATGGATTTTTTAATCTTGTGATCTGTAACTCTGGATAGGCTCCAGAACAAGTGGGATAAGAAAAGGTAATAAAAATGTATATTTAAAAACATAAATACATAAATAATTTAAATTTAAATTGTAATTTTCAATGTATTAAGATGCAGAATTAATAGAGGTTATAAACAGTGGCCCTCACTGTGGTTCAGTAATATCCTAGTACCTTTCCATATGCAATATATTTGATATTTTCTAATGTTATGATCTCTCTCTCTCACTTTTTTGACTTTAAAATCATGTCCCTAGTATGTTTGTTGGTTCCTACATCACTGTAACGGTAAGCTTAAATAGGAGTGAGTTTTACACTTATCAGGGTTGGGTGGAGGATTTTTTGACTGGCTTTGTTAGAACAGCTGTATTACAATTAATTTTTTTTATGGGACCACTTCAGTGTCTGAATCAGTTTCTCTGATTTTGCTATTTATAGATATTTGTTTGAGTAAACCGAACAGTGTTGTTTCATTCTATAAACTACGGACAACATTTCTCCCAAATCAAAAAAATATATATTATTATTTAGTGCATTTATTTGCAGAAAATGAGAAATTGCTGAGCTTTCAGACCTTAAATAATGCAAAGAAAGTGTTCAGAAATCAATATTTTGTGGAATGACCCTGGTAATCACAGTTTTCATGCATTTTGGCATGTTCTCCTTCACCAGTCTTACACACTGCTTTTGGACAACTTTATGCCTTTACTCCTGGTGAAAAATTCAAGCAGTTTAGCTTGGTTTGATGGCTTGTGATCATCCATCTTCCTCTTGATTATATTCCAGAGATTTTCAATTTGGTAAAATCAAAGAAACTCATCATTTTTAAATGGTCTAATTTTTTTCTCTATTTTTTTATATAAACAGTCTGGTTTACTGTTTTTATGTTACTTGCTATTATATTGTTTACAAAATTTGTCTTGGTACATGATTAATTTTAAGTCCTCAGCTAAACTACGAAAGAGTATTTTATTCTTGTGTCAGTTAGTCAACAGCAGATGCGTTCTCCTGATATTTACCGGATGTGAGGGTATCTGTAGCCAAGCTAGCTAAGCAATGGCTAGCTTAGCATGTGGGTTACAAAACCAAGAAATTGCAGGATTAAAACTCGTTTCAGCTTTCTGTCTGTCCGACAGCAGTTCTTGTTCAGTCATTTGCACTGTACATCTAAACACTTAAAAGTGGGTAAACTGATTAGCCTGTTAACTAAGCTAATGCTAAGAGTAATGTTCTTGTAACATTTGCAGTTGTGTATGAGCATTTATTAAATTATTCATTTAAAAATGTGCACAGTCTTTATTTAGTCTTCCAACCTGTAAAGTAAAAATTATTTTGGGGGTTTTAAAATAATGCAGGATGATGCGATGGTACAGAAGCCATGTAAATACAAGTCAGCTGGACTATTTGCACAGTTTACCTTACTGTTTGCCCTTTTGGTAATACCATATACCACAGTGATACTTTGAGATAGTATAAAAAAAGTGGCTACAGCCCAACCCTTGCATCAGTATCATAGAAAAAGGTGATATCATGCCATCCCCACCAGAAAAGTAAAGCCCAGGCACCGATGTGTTTTTTATCCTTCAGTGGCTTTGAGCACCTGATGACTGACCGTGGCACTGGGTCACCCGTAAGTGCTTGGCTAGTGAGTTCCAGTGTGGACATAAGTAACAGGTCAGTAAGGGTTTGGGTGGTTGTTTCCACAGCCTTGGGCTTCAGGTTCTGGTGGTGAAGATGCTGACATAAGCCAGCAGTGCAGTTCTGTCTGCATTATTGACTAGTAGTGGTGTGAGAAAGGGTTAGTTTACATGTAAAGATTTATGTCAGAGGGTGCACTCTGACTGCAGATATCACCGTTATGATTTTGCATAAAAGGTAAAGTCTTCTTTTAATCATATTTTATAAATATGATAGTGTTTTTTATGCTATTACATTTTTCCTGAAATTTAATGTAAACAATTATTAATAAATATTTTGCCTTGCTTACGGTATCACAGTATATTGTGATGTATTGAACTGTAACCTCTGTATCATAATATGAGTTGTATAGTCAAGCTCTAGCCAATACACAGTCCTGTTATCTAACCACTGTCGTTTTATTGTAGTTGTATCCAGTGCCATTGTCATTATTAATTATAAAGGTTTCGCCTCTGTTACTGTTATTGTTACTGTGAATACAATAACTGCATGGATTTTTTTTTGCAAAATTACAAATTAGTATTAGCAAACAGTAACTTCAGGACTCTGTTTCATGTATCATATGAAAGTAAACTTTCATACAAGCCACATATTTGTGAATCTGCACAAACACACACAAACATCCCTGAGAACAGCTGCTTCTTTCTGCCTTTTCTTACCTCTCACATTCAAGCTTTGTGAAGAGCTCTCTCTCTCTCTCTCTTCTCTCTCTCTCTCTCTCTCTCTCTCTCTCTCTCTCTCTCTCTCTCTCTCTCTCTCTCTCTCTCTCTCACACACACACACACACACACACACACACACACATCCAGAGCCAGGCTGTGCGGTGGCCTGTAATCAGCAGCTCTGTGACAGTGGGGGAAGGCAGGTTGGTAGGGGGGGACAGAGGGACAGGGGTGATAACAGATTGAGCTACTCTGATAAACTCTCCTCTAATGGCTCTGCCTGTCCCTCTCGCTGCTGTTTTTTTTTTCTCCAGCACCTATTTAGTGGAGTCTTTCACTGCTGCAGGGATTAGCCAGCCGGATAAGGGCAAGTAAACACTGGCTGCTTCTCTGAGCAAGCAACGGAGAGAGGGAGGCAGAGGGAGATAGAGAGAGGGGAAGAAAGGGAAGGGATGGCAGTGAGAGAGAGGGAAAGTGAGAATGCTAGAAAGAGTGAGCGTTTTGGAGAGAGGGGTGAGAGGCAGGGTAAGAGACGAGTCAGGACTGTGTTTGTGTTTGGTCAAAGCGGATGTAAAAGAGAGGCAGTCGGAAAACAACAGTAATGCAGAGAAAAAGAGAGAGAGAGAGAAGTTCCACTATTTTAAATAGTCTTACCTGTGGCCGTGCAATATAAAAACATATTGTGTGTTCTGAATAATGTAGCGCATGTGAAGTATTTATGTATTTCTATAAATTAACAATGAGTAATATTGCAAAAATACAGTATCATGATTAGAGATGAATCAATTGCTGATTATCTTTCAGTGTAATTGGTTAATCGCCGATACCCATCTAGGCTGGGGCTGGATGCTACATTATCCTTTCCAGGATAGTCCTATCTCTCATCATGAAATGTACTTTGCTTTTTGAAATCAATCACATTTAAAAACTGTGTTGTACTCCGAACACCAGTGGTGAGAGTGAATTTCCATACAGAACATCAATGTGGAGCTCAGAGTGGAAACATAACAGAAAACATAACTGCTTATCTAGCCGTAAAAATGCTATCTGACTATCTGACTGTTGCTGCTGTGCTTTTATTGTTGGTCAAATGCGGTCTCCAATGATCGCTGTTAATGATGTGGGGTTAATGGTGTTTGTTAGTTCTGCTGTGTTCTAGGCTCTCCTGAACTGAGTGATAGACTCTTAAGAGGGGTATCCAGTTAGTGGTTGTAAAAGTCTTTACACAGCTTCTTCTGAAAGGTGCATTATTTAAAAAAAAATTGATTACAGGTTTTACACTGACTTTAATAGGTTTCTGCAGCCATGCACAATGTATAGCAGTTTAACTAATTTAACAATACTTTTTCTTTTTTTTTTCTTTTTCTCCCTAATTTGAAAGTGATGACTTGTGAGACAAGCATGCTCATGGTAAGATGAATTGATCAGAGTTAGATCGAGGCCTTTTAGTATGTGCCCATTTCACGTCCCATTTCCTAATGTAACATTTTTTGTTTTTATTTGTATACATTCTCTCCCCCAATTTGGAAGCAACATGATCCTGGACTTGAACCAGCAATTCTCATAAGGTAGGATTTACTATTTAATAATTTATTGAGAAATTATTTATAGGAATTGTTTGCAGAATCCAACATTGTAATAATTTTGAACATTAATAAAATGTTTCATGAGCCGTTCTGAACATATCTGTATTTTCCCTGTTTTTAGAACTTATTTAGCTGATTTCAGTAGATTCTGACATTGTCTGCTTCACTCATAGTCAACTGTAGGGGTCCTGTGTTTAGAGAGCAGCTGAAGTGCATGGTCCCAGGTGTCAAATACAGCCTAATTCTGTGTGGCATGGCACAAACCCACACACACACGCAGACAGCAGGGTAAACATGGATTAGTGTGATGTCTCAATCACACTGTGGCAGGCTGACAGGCCATGCCGTCTGTACTGATGTCCTGGGAAAAAAAAAAAACAGGACATGGGAAGATAACGTTTTTGAATGGGTGGGGGTAGCGGACAGTGCCTTATGTTCTAGGCAAGTGTTGTTGTATTGTTTTATTATAATAATATGTATTTTTCTTCTATTTCAATCAGATATACACATATTATTATTCCAAATCATTGCACAACTGTAGCACCACTTTAAAAGTCCTCATGAAATGTGAAATTAAGCATGTTGAGAAATACCTTACTGTAAACTATTGCATTGGTCAAATAATGAATTACTCGCTCTATTAATTAAGCTTTTCAGGCAGCCACCTGCCTAATTGCTTAATTAAATCACCAGCCCCTCCAAACAACTGATGTGTGGTTAACAATCTGCTATTCACATTCCAAATGTTGGAAAACACCCTAAGGGTAGCATTGCCAGGTACAGCTAGTATTACAGCTTCCACGCTCAGTAGATCAAGCCAAATGAGCTTATTTAAAGTCCTACTGCTCGCTGTACCTGAAACAAAACAAATGAGTTAATTGTCACATAATGGAGGGAATAGAGTTTAGCCAATTATTGCATGAGTAGTGTAGATTTCTTTTGTTAATAACTGTTTATTAGTTTTTCACAGCAATACACAAACAAGCGTCCACACATACACACGTTTAAGTACAATGAGACCCAAAATAATGGGGGTAACCACACCGTATATATATAATATATAGCTCTGGAAAAAAAAAGAGAGCACTTAAAAATGATGAGTTTCTTTGATTTTGCCAAATTGAAAATCTGTGGAATATAATCAAGAAGAAGATGGATAATCACAAGCCATCAAACCAAGCTAAACTGCTTGAATCTTTGCACCAGGAGTGGCATAAAGTTATCCAAAAGCAGTGTGTAAAACTGGTGGAGGAGAACATGCCAAGATGCATGAAAACTCTGATTAAAAAACAGGGTTATTCCACCAAATATTAATTTCTGAACTGAATATGATGAATTTTAACTCATTTTCTTTGCATTATTTGAGGTCTGAAAGCTCTGCATCTTTTTTTTATTATTTCAGCTATTTCTTATTCATCTCTTAATTTTGTCCAGAGCTGTATATAGCTACAATGAGGTGAGGTCAATATAAAATATAAATATGAAGAAAATATATTTTAATTGTAAATTGACATGGCATTAACATTTTGTTTTGGATTTCTCTCTAAAATAATAAAAAAAATAGAAAAAGTTATTATGCTAGCAATGAAACATATTTGATATTCTGTAAAATCATATATCATCATATGTTTATCATCAAGTTTATTTAAGGAACAGTATGTATTTGTTTTCACTTAATATATTAATATAAAATTGTAATTTTTTTGTAAAAGGGGAAAATACTAAAAAAAAAAACGTTTATGTCCATTTTGTTTATGAATTTAACTATGAACTGACTACCAAATTAGTATTTTACACTCTACTCTTTAACAAACATTATACATATATGTGCACACCTTATGCCATATGCTGTTCGGTTGTAACTTAGCTTAAACTATTCAAATTCCTTTACTAAGATATACAGATTTGATATATTGTAATACATGTCTTTTACGTATTACACCTTTTCTCTCTAAAATCTGAGAAACTGGAATGAAATTGCAATTTCTGAGAAATGGCTAGTCTAATAATGCAAATCACGCTGCCAATATTTTATTCATTTCTTTCCCTCCATATCTGAAAGCTGCGCTGCATCAAGCTGCAATCAGCCCTCTTCAATTTGAGCCTGATTGTGGTCAGCCGCCATGAGTAGGCCTTGAACAAACACCTTGTGTGCTGGCATTGTGGGCCTGTGTGTTTCAGCACGAGGCAGGGCCACCACAGCCAAGTGTTTCAATTCCTGAAGAGCTTCCAGAAGAAATTAGTATGTAATGACCGCACTCCGCAAGAAGAAAGGCCCATTATGGCTCTCGCTGACTGTACTTGGCTTTCATTTGCAAGCTAAATGGATGCGCGCGAAGGTGAGAGTTCACTAGCCATTCAAGTATTTGGCTTTAACGGGCTCCAGCACTCTTGCTTTAATTCAAGCAGAAGGACAAGTATGAATAATCGCTCTAGATAAGACTCATCAAAACATGGCTCTGCTGCCTGCCATGTTTTTTTTTTTTCTCCCTCTCTTCCTCCTCTCTTTTTCTTTTTCTTTCTTTCGGCCCCCTTTCTCCTCCAAATGGCCAGTGGAGCTTGATGACAAAATACAATTCACGGCATGCCTTTTAATTTGTAATTTGCCTTCCTTTGTTGCTGCTATCTGATTCTGCTGTCTTGTAGTTTGCTGTATTATTCTGATGCAAATTTTCCTCAGCTCAACTCAACTCGCTTTAATTTTGTGTTTGTTTACTGTGGTCTAGGAGAAAAACATTGTGATGGCCCTGGAAAATGGCAGCACTAATCAAACTGAAATGAGAGGGGGCGGAGGGGGGGGATGTGTGATAGTTTACGAATGCATGAGTTAAGAGAGCGCAAGAGCTCAACAGAATATGACAGCCTTGCTCTCCTCAATCATCCACCCTACCAACAACACAACTGCTGCTGCATCATATATATGTATGTATGTATGTATTCTTCCTCTAAACGATGTGTGTATGGCTGATTTGTAAGGAAAGACGGCTACCAAGATATCTCTTTGTGAGCTCGTAATAAGCAAGGACTGAATGGTTTATTTAGATACATGAGGGTGCACGGCCAAAAGCGCTAATTCGTAGCCCCGAGGGTGTTCATTTCACGTAATGTATGCACAGGCTAATTTATTACACTGTGACTAATTTCCATTTCTTGTGCTTGGAGTTGCCTTGTTAATTATAGGATTTTTTTCCTTTGGTCATTTTTTTTCCTCCTGTCCCCCCTCCCCACCTCCTTCATAATTACGTCTCAGCATTCAGAGAAGGCATTGGCGTAAATGAGATGGGCCTCCGTTTTTCTCTGCGTTTGGCTCCTGACGCGCTTCTGCATCCAGGTGAGGAAAGATTCCACGCAGGGCCGCACCACGCCGCTCTGCCCCCACCCACCCTAATCACCGCTCCCCAAAAAATCTTTGATGTGAGCCTGTCCCTCACACAGGCCCACCGCCACCGTACCTTATCCTGTTCCGCAATGATCAGATAGAGCCGAGTGTAATTAGCTGGGCGACTTTAATTAGGAAAAAGTTAACTGTTACATGAAAGCTGTCACATCTGTGATCCCACCGTCCTGCTTTGGCGGCAGCTCCCAGGGGGTCTGCATCAAAAGGCCCTCCCCTGCTGTGCGGGCCCACTCTAGCATGCTCTCCTCTGCCAAATCAGTCCTGCCCATGCCAAGGGACAGAACCCAGCGAAGACTCAGGCATGAGTTAACCTCACCAAACAAAACGAGAACGACAAGGAGGAAGAGGAGGAGGAGGAGGAAGAGGAGGAGGAGGAAGGAGAGGAAGGGTGGGGGGGAGAGGAACAGAGCGCTCTGTTCTTTCTTGTCTTTCATTAAGCAAGGAATACAAGGCAGGCACAAAGTGATCTGAGGTCAAACAATGTCGCTTAACAAGACATCACTGGCTCATCATTAGCAATTTGCTGGGGCATAATTTTGCCTCCCCTCTCATATAATAGGTGTCTGGGGATCTTGTGTTGGGCCGCGCTTTGTGCCTCCCCCTCGTTTCGCTGTTTATTTACTTGGCCCGGGTCTCAAAAGAAAGAGAACTCCCCACCTATGGCGATGGCTAAGATAGCGTTGTTGTGGCTCAGCTTTAGAGCCCTATTAAATTTGTTTTAATTGACAACAAAACTCATCTACTTTTACATGAATTTTTTTCTTTGGAAGCAGCGAACAGCAGACATTTGTTTAAAGAGGAAAAAACACAGTTAATCACTGATGACTACTGGTGAGATTAAAAAAGTGTGGGAGAATGCATGTCATTATCATTTCGGCCCTCGCAGTTACAAATGTGATCTTATGTTTCAGCCCCATTGTTTGTTCTTTGCAGAATTATAGTGGCAGGATTTGATGATAGCTATGCTGTATTCTCCCCTTCCTGTATCTGCCCACCCTCCCCTGCTGCACTCCACCCGTTTGGTCGTTTTGGAGAAGAGAATGCAACAGCTGCATACTGCTATAGTTGTGTTAAATATGGTGAAACGGCTTGACGTGTATCGCCGCCATTAATCACGACAGGAAAAAAGCTTTTTAATTTCACTGTGCTCGCATCCTGTTTTCCCCGTTGCCACAGATGGCACAGACAGTGCTCCGCAGACTGGCTCTTCCTTTCTTTGCCTGTCCCATCACTTCCTATTCTGTGGCCCTTTTGTCATCAGCAGACATTGAGCTTCTATTTATATTCAATGGACACATGTATGCAGAGGGCGAGCGCGAGCGAGAGAGAGAGAGAGAGAGAGAGAGAGAAAGAGAGAGAGACGTACCAGCTCATAACAACCACAACGCATCTGGGTGACAAAGTGCAAACTGTAAATGATGTGAGGAAGACACAAACAAATACATCACGAGCCATGACAAGAGTGCTCCAGATGACAATCGCAGACAGAAGAGCTTAGGGCTTAACTCCTTATTTGTCATTACCGCCGCTTAGCATGCTAATTATTCAGCGTATACAACCCAAGATGTCATGTTCCGCAATTTTTTTTGTTTTCTCTGATCTGGGAATATTCTTCTGCTTTGGTTAAAGCTGTAGCAGTCAAGCAACATCAAGCCGGCTCTCTAGACATACGACGGACTGTAGTGGCACTACATTATATCAACAGTCCAATCAATTTCAAACCAATTGAAAATTCCTGTCCCTCTGCCACTCATCCGAGCACAAACATGCATTAATTTGTCAGGCTTAGCAACAGTAGCAGAAATTGTTAAGTCCTTCATTGAGAGTGTGCTAAATGTGCGGACATGCGCCTCGGCGCGAGCGTTGACATAGCTCCACTCTATTGGCAGAGCGAAAAGAGGAGATTGTGAAATCGATTTCCACATTGTATTTCACACCCTTTCATCAGGCATGGTTGTGCGGCACGCAAAGCTTGCCATTTCAAAAGCACTTAACATACTCTAGGCCCTTTGTTCAAGCAGCACAAACTACTTCTGCCAAGACATCAATGCAAGCGAAAAACCAAATATCAGCACGGCGGAAACTTCAGCTGAAGCACAACTAAATTACTCCTAGTTAATACATCTTCATTACTGTCCCCCCCCTCCTTCCTCCTCTGGAATGTCAAAAGAAGCTGCCATGCTAATTATTCCACGGCATTAAAGCGCCGGCCTCGGATGTCACTTTGAATGTGAGACACAGAAACAGATTATTACAGAGATTTCTTACATTCCCTGCTGTGAACACCAGAATGATACTTAAAATATAATGATGTTCTTAACCACGCTCATTAGCTCGACTGTGTCTCTCACACAGAAATAATATTCCTCTTCAGGGGAGACAAACAGATTTCAAATTACAGCATAAAAGAAGCAGACAGTCATTTTGGGGTGGGGTGTGTGTGGGGGGCTACTAAACACACCAAACAGACTCTCTGTTTAGTCCTAATTGGTATGCATGCTTTGGGAAGGTTCTCTCACGTTTAAATGTAATGTTTCACCATTCTAATTGTTTTTTGCTTTCTCTCTATCAATCTCCTACCTATTACCTCTGTTACACTTAAAGTGCTTCAACAAGGACATTGTCTTATTTCCGTCCTGGTTTCTCCTGTTCTGTATCTGATCCTTCTTGTAATAAGCATTTTTGTCAAGCTTTGTTCCCTAGGACTAGGCAGCGCGTAGTCTACACTTGGTCTGGCCAATATGAATAACAATACAACTTGTGCCTTGATATGTTTAATATGCTTAAGATCAATAGCAATTTAGAGTAAGATTTGATGAAAACCTATTCAGTTCATACTTTCAAAAGTATATAACTGCACGCTTGGTATTTTTGACTCAGCAAACTGCTATAGATTATGTTGTTTTTAAGTTTCTTTTTCACGATTGCACAAATTAAATGAATGAAAAACCAACTACCAAACTAAAATATAATATTTTTGTGTAATATTCTCATTCTCAGATCATTGGTAATGCTTCCACGCAGCTGACATGCCAACGCATATGGCTGCACTATATATGGTGAATGTGCAGTAGTCATATTACAGGATGTGAAATGTAAGAGGCAACGACATTTTTGCTGCTTAATACAAAGGAAGCACCTGTACTGTTCATCTTTCATTATTAATATCATGGCATGTCAAGTCATTGAGGTCTCATGATTTCTTGAGGGCTGCAATAAAATTGCAGTGTATATTGCAAGAGGAAAATGTATTTATTTATTTCAGTATCATGCAGCCTTAGCCTGGTCCTAGTCTGTACTACATTTTTTCATTATTACTACATTCTCCATACGGGAAAGACATTTACAGCTATGTATTACTGGCAGACCGAGCGCACAGAAGTGTTAAAGTAGAGAGCTTGCAGTCAGGCATTTAAACAGGCAGTCAGCTGAAGGATTTGTGTTGATAATGGCAACATTTTGACCTTTGTGTCCTCTGGTTAATTTAAGCTGGAGTGGAAACGTGCGCGGCCTGCGTTTCTCTACTACGACAGGCAGCGTTTTCTACAGCTTTAGCCCTGTAGAAAGAAAAACAATCACAGACATGGCTAGCCTGAACATCATCAGCATGCACAAAAGCATGCACACAAAAAAACAGTCCCTCACGGTTTGGATCTCAACATCTCTGTGCTGTTTTTGAGGCGTATTAGAAGCATAATTGTGCATTTATAGATAGATAAACTTTGTTTGTTAATCCTGGGTGAGTTTAAGGCAGCAGTGTGAAGATGTTCTTCTGTCGTATGTGATGATAACAGACTCGTCTACAACTTTTTTCCCCTCCTCTTTTTTACTGTGCTGTCATGTTATATTGTCGATATGGGAGTAATCGTGAACATGCTCATTTCGACTGAATAACGTGTGTATTCTGAGGCGGAGCCAACACATTGACTATATAGTTATAGATAGATAGATTATTACCTTGAGAGCAAAGCCTGCTCTTTCTATATAGAGCTGACGCTGCTTAAATTAGGTGTTGGGTGGATAGATCCTTTCCTTTCTGGAGCGATGTAACAGCCGCCATTTGTCGCCTTGCTGACAGGGTGAAGCGGGGGATGGCACGGTGCAGTACATGCCGGCCCTAAATGATTCTTTGTCAGCGCTGACATTAGTAAGGCAGTGCTGATTGTCCTGTCAATGGTAATCTGACAGCGCTGGGAAACAGTCACTTATCTAATGACACAGTTTCTCCATGAGACTGATCGATGAGTGATGAATGAGGGCGGGAAAGAAACGATGGCAGAGGACACCTTTTCTTCAGAAAACAGCGCTCCTTTCATTTTGACTTCCATGAGGTTGGCTGACAAAATATAGCAGTTTTTTTGGAAGCATTTTGACAAAAAAGTGACATTTTTTTTCTTATATTAAATCACAGACCAGTACTGAATATAGATACAACATTTTTAACTAAATCAGTTAAATGAATTGAGCAGCTTTAGAATGTTTTTTTTTCATTATTATTATGAAGAGCGCATATGACTTTAAATATTTTAAGGCTGAAAACATGATACAACAATAAAACTAACAATTTTATCAGCAGTATTGTTTGTAACAACTTAACATTTTTAATGACCGTGTCAGATCTAGTTAATTGATGAAATGGTTGGAGGAACTGTCTCTACTGTTTTTGTCCATTGCAGTTAGAATATAATTACATTCAGCTACCAGAGAACTAGTGAGGTAAGGATACTGGATGCTGCTCACCCCTCCAACTTATTCCCAGCACCCCAACATCATCTTAAAAGCACTGATTAGAGTTCTACAGTTCCACTGCTTCACAGATCAGTGCTGCGGGGCTTTATACCCGCCTAGTCGACACATGGCATTTAGCATGGTGCCAACAGATTCATGTTTATCTGCTCTAGAGAGACCTATTCAATTGCCAGTACCTTTCTCTGCAACTAGACAGGCTGTGTGAGCACTTGCACATCTGTGTCAGCAGAATGCAGTTATTAGCAGGGGTGACTACACATATTTGAACATATAATGCCCCTAGAAACAGCTTCATCTTTTTTTTTTTTTTTTTTTTTTTTATTTGATGACTGCTAGGCTACATTATTCTTGTTTTATTTTTTTAATCAGTGTTCTTCCTTAAAGATCATTTATTTCAAATTATGTGAAGTTGAAACGTATTTAGCCCATTATTTGATTTATTTATTATTTTGAAAATCTCCTTAGAGAAATTAGAGATTTGTATGTATGTATGTATTTAAATGTAATTGAATGTATTTAAATATCATGGGATAGCAGTATGTGACTTGATCATAAACTTTTACTACAGGGTACAGCTAGGGAACCCCACACCTATAAAAGTTGCAAGGTGGTATCTTGTGAGGGAGGTGAACACTTGGCCAGCATGCTCATGGCAAGGCATTCTGGATTATAGGAGTTTGAGCAAGGTATTATGGTGGGTACCAGTTTAATGGGGCATTCCATTTCAGAACATTCAGTGCGGGTATTTAACACTCCTCTATCCACAGCGTGTGATGATTATAATTACCTGCGGCTTCTGGCTTGCAAAAAAATCACATCCAATTTCAAGGCAGGAGTCCCACAGGTCAGTGCAGTGTTTTAAATAGGGATAGTATTGGCCGATAATTGCTTTTTTAATTTTTTTGACAACGTACAATCTACAACGGGCCAACAATATTTTTTTTTGTATTTTTTTATTAGTTCCAATAAATGTATTGTTTTATTTATCCTATTAATTGAGAAAAGGCTGTGACCAGACTTTGTAAGCACCAGTTAGCTAAATAAATATGGTTGAAAGTTAAAAGAACAGCATAAAACATAAATGTTACATTTGTTTCTACAATTATACCAGGGTGTCCAGTCTCTCTGTAAGTTACGAAAATGTATATAGTATATATGGGCATCGGCAGATATACTTGTATGTAATATTGTCCCAGAATTCCCACATCAGAGCATCCCTAGTTTTAGGCTTTCTTAAGATTTGACAAAAATATTTGGACATGTTGCTAGTTCCTGTCCCATGAATTTTGTGAAATCAGAATTTCAGTATTGAAATAATCCTACTTTAGGTTCATGCCTGTAGGCCATATTGCCTATTCTAAAAAAGAGATTTAACTAAAAGATCATTAAAATTTCATCAGTAAATAAATGTTTTCGAGGTTTTGTGTAACAAAGCTTCTTAAAGATGACCGTTTTAATTTCTTATCTTTTTTAAAATGCAGATCTTCTGAGGCATTGCTCACACAGCTTAGCTGATTTTATCCCATTTTCATCTTTGTTTAATTCCTGTTCTTTCTTATAAGTGGTAGAGGCCTTATACAGTTCACACTAGTGCAGAGGCACCTAGTCAAGAAGTTGAAGTATTTCAGTGCTTTGCTATGAATACAAAGATTTCCCTTTCAGGTGACTCTCAAGAATATTGTTTTGCACTTACCATACTTCTGTTTGTGTCTGCCTCCTGGGTCAGTTCACCTCTGCTTGCTGCACTTGATATGGATGAACAACACACCAGAAAAGGGGAGACTGGAGAATGCTTTACTTTCATTGACCTTGGATGGCTTCATAAGCATAAGTGCTGCATTTGAAACTAATTCCTTTTTCAGCAAGAGTACCATGCATGCTGTGGTGATGTTTCATTTTGATTCTTTGACGGAGGTAGACATGCTTTTGTATGGTTGGACAGTAACCACTATTTTCTTACTGTCATACCGTGTCAAAATATCTCAGCGTTTTTTTTTGTATTTCTGAAAGCAGGGAGTAGCAAGTAGCACAAACGATGCAAGTGGCTCTGCATTGTCATGATTATCTTAAAGTCTCATCTTAGGGCGGTCAGTCTATTCCCTGTACCAACTTCTTCTGCAGCCACGTCTTGTTTAATATATGTGGAAGACCTCAGTTTCTGAATCAGTTTATCTGATTTTGCTATTTATAGGTATATGTTGAGTAAAATGAACATTGTTGTTTTATTCTAAACACTACAGACATTTCTCCCAAATTCCAAATAAAAATATTGTCATTTAGAGCATCTATTTGCAGAAAATGAGAAATGACTGAAATAACAAAAAATATGCAGAGCTTTCAGACTTCAAATAAGTTTATATTCATAAAGTTTTAAGAGTTCAGAAATTAATATTTGGTGGAATAACCCTGTTTTTTAATCACAGTTTTCACGCATCTTGGCATGTTCTCCTCCACCAGTCTTACACACTGCTTTTAGATAAATTTATGCCACTCCTGGTGCAAAATGTCAAGCAGTTCAGCTTGGTTTGATGGCTTGTGATCATCCATCTTCCTTTTGATTATATTCCAGAGGTTCTTAATTTGGTAAAATCGAATGAACTCATCATTTTAATTGGTCTCTTTTTTTTTCCAGAGCTGGTTATTACACTTACATCTCAATTAGCGTCTTTGCATTAATGCTACCATCACAGAAGTGTACTAACAGAACCCCTTACCATGACAGACTCTGGCTTTTGAACTTGTTGCTGATGATTTTGTCTTTGGTCCGGATCACACATCATCTATTTTTTTTTTCTCAAAAAAGGTCTGGAAAACTGATTTGTTTGATCACAGTACAGATTTCCACTGTGTGATGGTCAATCTCAGATGCCCCCAGGCACAGAGAAATCAACAAGGTTTGATTTGCTACAGTAAAGTTTTAAGAGGCATCTTTGTATGTAACTTTGTATTGTAGTTCTTGACAAAGATTTGTCAAAGTAATCTCTTGCCCGTGTGGTTCTATCAAGTATTTTTGAATAAAGGGTTCTTGGTGCAGTGCCGTCTTAAGGAATTGTAGGTCGTGGGTTCTTAATATAATATTGTGTCATGCAACTATATAAAAGCCAAAGAAAACATAACAAAGAAACACTGTTTTTTTATTTGTTTCTTTCTGGTTTGGGATTTGTAGAATGAATTTTTCTCAAAAAGCTCAAAAGTACAACTAAAACAAATCTTTTAGATCATACGAAAGAAAAAATCGCATGACCCATCTATTCTTTCTCAGTTTAATACAAAGCTTCATACAGTTTGACTGAACATTACAATTTGTCTGTTAGCAAAAGACAGTGGCAGGCAGAAAAGAAAAGGGGGGGAAATGAAGGAAACTTTGACAAATATCGTTCTTAACATTCAAATGGCCCCCATTGTCATTACAGACAGTGAGATTAAGTTCACCTCATCAGACATGAGTATGACAGGTGACTCAATAGGCTGATGCCAAGCGGCGAGCTGAGGAGATTAGCAGGGCACTGATATCATTATTTGCAGCTATCTGGGATTCAGCAGGGAGGCAATTGTAATTTCTAGGCTTATTAGTCCACACTCTGCAAAGGAGAAAAGCCTGGTGATAAAGCACGTCGCTGACAACCCAGCATTCCGCCACCAAGTGCTGTCACTGTGACACTTACCAAATGCCAGCATGCTCGCTCCCCCCGTAATCCCGCCTAATAGAGGTTAAAACACACCACTGAGAGGTGCTCGTTGATGATCAAAACAAGAGGCGTTGTTTGAGTTTAGGAAATATCAAAACAGTTGACAAATGCAAACAAAGGATTTGGCTTGCATCATCCAGCACATATAAATTCATCTACATCTTTAATTCTCTCTGAAACAGTACATTTATACAAACAAGAAACAAGGCCTTAAAGAAATATATACATTCAACACTCTAATTAAATTTAATTAATATGTTTAAAAAGTTAAAAAAAAAAGATATACAGCTCTGAAAAAATAAGAGACTACTTCAGTTTCTGAATCAGTTTCTCTAAATTTTGATATTTTTTCAATCTGGTAAAATCAAAGAAACTCATCATTTTTTGGGTGGTAAGTAGATTTTCACTGCAAACACAGCCTATAAAATATTATATTAACCTGTCTCTCAATTAATGCTTTTATAAAAAGAGTCATGGTCAATAAAATGCAAAAAAATGTCAAAATGAAAACAGCCTTCTACAAACTAATGCAATTAAATAAAAATGTTTGATGTAAAATAAGTTATTGCCAAATATATCACCACCCTTAAAGTGACTGATCTAAAGTAATTGTGTCTTGTCTTGAATGATTGCACACCATGTAAAGGAACCTTTCTAATACTTTTTAACCACTAACTTTTAAATTACCATTGTTCAAAAATGAATCAATGAATAAATACCTAAATCTTTATTGTTTTCTAAATAATTCAGGCACAGTACCTGTTCTTACATTTGTGTAAGCAGTTCAGGATAGGACCAATAAAAGTGCTCTACAATCTGTTTTAATTATAAAATCTTTATACAGCAACTTCTATTAAGAGTAAAACACATTTTGCGTTATTATTTTAAAAACAGTGTGCTGTTCTTAAGTCACAGACTGCATCTGCGAGTAGTATACATGGGGGAGACTCTTAATCCCTGAAGTTCCCCAATTTAACTTTTTTACTTAAGTCAATAACTAAGTGTATTTGAATTATGTTGTAAAACTAAATTTTTAAAATGACATTCTTTTCTGTATATGTTTTTTCATATGTTATTTCAAATTTTTTTTCAAAAGATAAATTATTTTTTTTGTAATTTCAACACTAACACTACATTGACCCAGATCTGTAATAGAAATAACCTCGTAAATCTGGATAAGAGTGTCAGCTTAATGCCATAAATACAAATGTAAGTATATCCATGTAGTGTGATGATGTGGAGTGTCTCTTAAACCCTGTTATATTTTCAACACAGGTGCACTGATTTTAATCATGTGGTTTGACTAAGGCAAATGTTTATTGGAGTGCATGTATAATTAACAGAACAGTCAGAGAAATATAAAATGCTTGAAAGTCAAATTGTGATCATACCTTGGCTGAGAAAAAAATTAAAGGTCTTACTAACAAAAAAAGTATATTTTTTCATTAAACATATGATCCAAAAGGCACTTGTCAGAGAATCACACATATACTGTATGTCTGATCAATATGTCTCATTGTCTTATAACATTTTGAAGAAGCTTTAAGGAACTGCTTCACAGGTTCATCTGACTTTTATTTTTTCTTAGTTCCCTGTCCTTTCCTCCTAGAACCTGCTAAGCCCAGAGCTGTTTGACGAGCCTAATAAATATTGCTTGCTGTCGTTCCGCTAAGCTCATTAATGTTTGCGCATGTCTGCTGAAATTAAGCCCCTTTAGGACCGCAGACCTTCACTCTTCCTCTAAACTACTACAGGCAAGCAGGGAGAGAAGGGGACTTGGTGGAATTGAGGGAGCATCTGACAGAAAAGCCTGGATACGGTGAACAACTGAGCTCCAAAACACCTAAATTCTCTGTTGGCCAGGTTTTCACAGCTAAATCCAGGCATGAATTGAAACGCTGTCCTGGAGGAATGGAGATGCCTGGGACTGTATTTGGCTGCCAGTGCCCCTAATTACTCTTCATTTGTAGACCAAACAGCAGCTTATCGTTTCACTGTCTCTGACAGCTTAATCTGGCTCTATCAGGAGACAAGGAAGCGTGACCATGACAATAATATGATTTGGTATGTTTTAGAGGCATAGCTCATTTATTTTCTATGCATGCACCGTGATAACCATCGCATTATTATGGGGGTTATGTATTTGCCTCTTTTTTTTTCGTTAAACAGGGACAACACCATGAGTGAATGTATTACAATAATGGCATTTGTCGAGATCCTTTGGGATCTGTGGAGGATTTGATGTCTTGTTTAGGCACTGACATTTCAGAGTAACATCCCGGATAGGCCAGGAAGAGGAAATACTTTATAGCGGCAGAGGAGGTTTTAACCCGGGACACAATGACAGAATGAGTAATCTTGCACAAATTAGAAATGTCACCTTTTGAAAAAGATTTTCATATTCCACTATTGTGATGTGCAGAATAGGCCATAGTTAGAAACCTGCGAGGTTAATTGTGTTTTACAGAGGAAGGAAATGAATTAGGCATACTTTTATATCTCTGATATTTATGCGTTTTCCCAAATGTCTATTTGTCCCACCATTCTATCATCCGTCCCTCCATCCAGAGAGAGAAAGGGTGAAAGAGAGAGAGAGAGAGAGAGAGAGAGAGAGAGAGATAGAGAGAGAGAAAGAGAGAAGGGGGTGGGTGGGGTGCATTTTGACTGAAATCTACCTGGATTTGCTTCCGCTGGTGCAATTATCATTAAACCCCCCTATACAAGCATCCTCTCAGACAAAGCTGAAAGCAGTGCGAGACCCACACATAATATTAGATTAAATAGGTCCCAAAAAATCAATACACAATGCAAATGAAAAGCAGCACAAGTAGCCACTCAGTATGCATATTTTCTGTCAAGTACACTCTCTGACCTGCTGCTGCAGCGTTCGGCAGCATGCTCGGTGCTTAGGAAAAAAAGCATGGATGCATTGTAATCCATAGCTTCTGTTCTCTCCCTTTCTGCTGTATCTGTGTCTGTATATGTGATACAATACGTCAGCTATGAGGGACAACGACATTCCACGGATGCCACCGTGGAACGATTCTGCCAGTGGACAGAAGGTGGGGGCGTAGGGGGGTGTGGTGGAACTCTGTTTAGCTCGGTTCCTATGTGAGCCTCCACGCACAGCTACAAACTGCTCCTAGTATGAAGCACTCGTTTTGTGACGGGGACGCGCAGGCTTACAACAAGCCGAAAGGAGGCAATTATGCGTAGGCTGAGCAGGGGTGAAGCGTTCAGCAGCCCGCCGCCTCTGTCCTCGGCTTTGTGTCTATTGTGCGTGGATATTACCACGGGATGTAAACACGAGGGGGACAACACTCACACTGGAGGCAGAGACACTGAATGACTGTGCAGTGCAAACAGATAAGTGCTTATCATATAACTGTAGCCAGCAGGTCATAGTCAATATTACCTGTCAATTCAGTTGACGCAATCCCAAGGTTGGATCCAGGGCTAAATAATTTGTGGCTCTTTTGTAAGGAAAGTTTGGATATTTCATGAGAAAGCCTACAAAATTCTTTCTGAAGAATGAAACATCTTTCCTCTCATATTTATTTCCTTTCTGCTCTCACTGCTGCTTAGAAAATCTCCTATTCGCCTGGCCAAGTTTTTGGAAAGTGGACAGATGAGATGTAGAAGGAGATACAAAAGTCTGATAATAATATAAACTGTAATAGTCCTTATAGGTATAGAAAAAAACATTGAGTGTATCATTACAATGGTGCCTGTCGGTAGATGAGAAATACTGCATATATTGGGCAGCAAATGTACAGTCCGTTGTAGAAGGATCTGAGAGGACTAGGATAAGGGCTAAATTGTGACTGTTAGACAAATAGGTCAACTTTTCAAAAATGGCAGGTGTTGGGAGTGTGTTCCTATTATGTAGTGTTATGTATCAGTAATAGAGCTGCACAATGTTGGAAAGAAACTGAAAAAAACTGCAATTTCCACCAAAAGTCTATGATCAGACATGGCATAATATTTATGATCATTCATTCTGTGCATGCAAGACCCATGTAAAATAAATTAAATTGTGTAGATCAAATATACATCCGGGAGAAAACATGTCTTTTTAAATACAGAAATGTGCATTTAGTTTCAAGCAGCATTAATGTAGACGTAGCATGGCATGTTTGATGTGACTTTTGTGAATGCACACATTGTAAAGACGATGTTGAAACTGTGAAATCTCAGGAAAATGTGTACTAGTGGGCTAATAGGATAGGAAGTTTCGGTAATGTCCGCTACAGCTGATACAGATATTTGTGTTCAATAAGCCTGTCACAAAAACAGTTTTTGTTTAGACGATAATTTCTCAGAAATTATTGTGATAAATGATATTATTGTCAATTTAAAACAAGCCAACTGATATAATGATATAATAGTATAATATTATTATAATGCAGTCACAACTTATTGAAGAGCAAATAATTTTAATTGTTAAAAATTTTTAGACATTGGAATTGCTATGTGTTATACAACTCTTAGTTTCTTTGATTTTACAAAATTGAAAGCCTCTAGAATATAATCAAGAGGAAGATGGATGATCACAAGCCATCAAACCAAGCTGAACTGCTTGATTTTTTGCACCAGAAGTAGCATAATGTTATTCAAAAGCAGTGTGTAAGACTGGTGAAGGAGAACATGCCAAGATGCACGAAAACCAGGAATAACCAGGGTTTTTCACCAAATATGGATTTCTGAACTCTTAAAACTTTATAAATATGTACTTGTTTTCTTTGCATTAGTTGAGGTCTGAAAGCTCTGCATCTTTTTTGTTATTTCAGCCATTTCTCATTTTCTGCAAAAAAACGCTTTAAATGTTATTTTTATTTGGAATTTGGGAGAAATGTTGATTGTAGTTTATACAATAAAACAACAATGTTCATTTTACTCGAACATATATCTATTAATAGCAAAATTAGAAAAAATGATTCAGAAAATGAAGTGGATTATTATAATTAATAAAATATAAATAAATAATTTCAAACAAAATCAACATATTCACATTAATTGCCAATATTAAGGTGAGCAAAATGTATTGAGCTCATATGCATTTATTGTACAATAAGTTGATAGTGTAATTTATGTGACAGGCCTTGCGTTCACACACACAGCTCCTCTTGACAATGTCCAGAAAAGCCCTGGGTTACTGTGCCTGTGTGAAACGAGCTTAATGGGTCTTGTAGAGTCAGAGCTTTTTTAGCGGATTTAGTGGAGCATACAAATTATTAAGTAGGTTGTTTTAATGTTGTGGCCGATTGGTGTATTACTTCTGCCTCACACCTCCTTTCCATAATTCTACGATTATATTCTCCACAAGCTATCACTGTTCTTTACAATGTAGGCTGAGATAAATGATCCGGTGTATCTATCATAGAACTTAAACATTCTTTTTTTATCATTTATTTAATCACCTTTTAACATGCACATAGAATTAACATTAGTACAAGGGGAATATTATTCAAACTCTTGTTTTTTCCCTTCTCTCCCTGGTTCCAGTCCCCCACCTCAGCAGAGAACATTCGTGAATTTGTTTTAGGTCAACGGTTATGATGTGAACTCATTACAGAAAAGGTCAGGCCCATACATAAATGTATGACACTGCGTTTAGCATCCCTGCTCTGTGCTATTTTATACACAGTGGCCCCAGGGGAGTCAGGGGGGACTAGACCTAACCACACCGGAGCTTTAAAAGAGCTGTCCATCAACCGGAGCACAACCTAACCCACCTCTTCCATGTCAGGGTACAAATTGTAAATAGATTGACGCCATTGTTCATGTAACAATGTCAGAGTAGTGCGTATAACGAGTGATGATGTGGAACGTTGTTGTCAACTACATTGTGAAGAAGTCTTATTATATCTTGCTCTGCATCTGCATTATTTGTCAAATTATTTTAAATGTAGCTGTGGGTTCTATTACTACATATAGCTGCTTAAAATTTAATCTCTAATGAAGTGGGAGAAGTGGTAACTGGTCTTCTGGACGACTGGCCACTTTAGAAAAATTTCATGGTGTCTTGTTTAAGGTTATGTTTAACTTGGTTTGTAATGTGTGCCTCTAGGACAAATGAGGACTGACATTAGTCTTGGAGGAGTCTATATGTCCATCACACACTCACATGTCATCATACACTCTTAAAATAAAGGGTTTTTTTGAGCAGTTCCATCTATGAAAGATACCATAAAGAACAATATTTATAATAGAGAATCTAGGGAATATGTGAGTGTAAAGAATCTTGGTCTAAATGGCCTAAGTGCTCCTCACACAAACTCAACATGGCTCCACTATATTAAAAAATGCATGTTTTTTTTTTTTTAGTTCAATAAGTCATAATTGATGTGAATAGTCCTCCTCCACATAGACTGCTTGTACACTAAAAAGGGTGGGGAAAGTTTTTTATCAGTGTTAACATTTTAGAACATGTGTGGTTTTATAAATAAAAACCTTAACATTATGTAGATTTTGTACCAGTTGCAGGCTTTTCATAAAGCCATATGTTTTAGTCTAGATATCAAATGAACTTGAGGAATCAGGAAAGAGGAGCTGTATGAAAGCTGAAAACTGGAAGTTGTACGATGGCAGCTTGGCCGGGACGCTCGCGATGTGAAAGTGCATTATCTCTCAGCGTCCCTCGCTCAGAGCTGTTTTTTCTTCCATGGTGGCATTGTCCATTCACACCCCCTGGCCCTTAAAAAGTCATATCCTGCCCTGTTTGGCTAAAGAACACTTTCTGTCTGTATGGACCCTGTCACTCCCCCCTCCTCGTCCATCACAATGGGGGACTTTAAGCTTCGACACTGGCGATGGGGCAACAGGACGGACCACCAGCACACTTGGCCACCGCGTGTCCCATAACCGGAGCCCGGAACAAAAGCGCATTGAGGCCTCCCGGCCTCCACAAGCTTTTGTGAGGTGACCCTTAGGTACTAAGGCACCACAGTACCACTTCCTGCGACATGCCTCGCAGTAAATTTATCACCCAGCCTGTCAGAATCGCGTCCGTTATGGCTGGAGATGGATGTCCAGTGAGTTGACTTTGTAGATGCCTGGCCTCTGGTGGTCCTCTTCTTTGAGGCTGACTGTGGACAATGGCTCTGCTTGTCATTTTCTTCTTTTTTCTTTCCTCCTTCTGTCTGCTCCTATAATAGATGAGCGTGGATGGGAGAACTGTGTCGTCCCTGTTCCCCTTTTGGCCGGAATCAGGAGAGCTCTACCTCCACCCGGCCTGCTACAGATTCACCCTTTGTGGGCTCGCTGTAATAGGATTAAAACGGGTTAGCAGGTCTATCAGAAACCTCCAAACCAGCCGTAAATGGAGGTATCTCATGGGAGACAGGTCGTTGTTGTTCTCCCTGCAGCCCCTCCCTGTTCCCCCTGGTTGGGTTAAACTCCAGGCCTTGTGTGGTGAGGCAGGGAGGAGGCATTGCCATGGGTCGACCCCCAGCAAAATCCCAGGATTATGGCAACACTCATTACAATGTACACAAAGGCTGTGGGATCAGGGAGAGCACAAATGGAGCGCTTAAGTCAAACAGGCAGGGCCAGAGGATTCTCCATCCTGCGCTGACATTGATTAGGTTTGGTGTTACCAGACAACCCGTGTTTTCAGAAACAGTTTGCACAGGAACTTGAGAATTGCTTGTAAATGTCGAGAAATATATTTTCTGTGTAAACCCTATAGTTTGTAGTATATTTTACATTTTGTTACATTTATTTGAGTGCACAGTGTGTGAACAGTTAGTAACAATCGAACCAGTAGAAATGTAGAGCAGTATTATAGATTCTTTGTGTAAAGCGATAGTCTGTGATTTTTTTGGAATTTATAAAGATTTAGTTTAAGAATGTGTGGAAAAGTACTTTTAGAACGTGCTTTGTGGTGCATTCTCCTTTCAGAGCAGATGAATCTGGTGTTTCTTTTGTTTAACACTGTGTGAATGAACAGATGAAGACAGGATGAGTTTGCCATTCTGATATCTCCATGTCCACAGTAGCTCTTGTGTCAGCACCATTAACAGCACTGTGGTTGCCCGGGTAACTAGCATGTCGTGACCAGAACAACTCCTGGGAAAACCTACCAGATCGCTCCCTTTTTAACAATAAATATTTTTTGGCTTTGCACGGCTGCTTGCAGGGTCACATTAATGCCATTTATAAGGAATATTTTTTCTTCTTTCTGTTTAGGAATACTATAGCTTTCAATTTAAAAAAAAATCTTAAGGACTGCTGCTTTGTAGCAAACAAAAAACTCATCTGCATCATTTGCATACCTGAGAATATGTTGCATTTATATTCTAGTAGTCCCAGGAGCAGACCACTACATGCTGACCCGCTGCGCTCTGTGCGCACTCATGCTGGCACTGACTGGTGTTTTGGGCTGGTTTCATATAAAGCACTTAGTCACACCCCTGCCTATTCTTTTCAAGGTACACTGCACAGCTAGTGAGCTAGTGCATCTAGACCTGTATCAGTATGCCTTTAAATGTATGCATAGGTGCATAGCTCCCAGTTACGATACTTTACAACACAGAATTCTGCTAAAATTCTGTGATGATAAAAACAAGGGTTAGTTGCAAATACCCATCTTTTCAAAACTTGTCATCGTAAGCGCCTGTGCAAAGTACTATGTTTTCAATCAGTAAGAACATCTTCCAGCCGTGCAATCACAATCTATGATAACGGCAGTAATAACACTATTGTATTGAGCTGCGGGCGGGCTAGAACACTGTTATTTTAATACAGTCCCTACATTCCACTCAGTGGACAAACACGTATTTTCTGTCAGTGAACTGTAGTCAAATAATAAGCAGCCACTGCTTTGGAAATAATGCATTATACAGTATGATGACTCCTAAAGTCTAGCTGCAGCAGAGATGATGCAGTGAAACAATACGTAATGTCTGTGGTTGGCTTGTACATTCTCTCTCTCGTTGAAATAGGTTTTCTGTATGATTACGCCAGACCGCCTAAAGTACTGCATCCAGCTCCCTGCCTGGTGCTATGCATGTTTGTTTATTTCCGTTATCCAGATTAGATCATAAAATTGTTAAATTACGCTCAAATTGCCTTTTCGAGAATGCTGGCATCCTGGACATATTCATAAATGGAGCAGGAGTGAAAAAAGGAAGAAGGGAAAAAAAATCTTATTTCAGCAGCCTGCCTGATAGGCAGGCAGGCTACATTTCCATAGCTTTAAATAATGTCAATCTGGGCAGTCCCTGGATTGAAGCCCGGGTGCCGGCAGGCACAATTTCGCCTTTGCCTACAGTCTGATAATTTTCACAGCTATTGGCAACTTGGGAATTTGTGCCTGCCTTATCACTTAGGCTCAGCGAACTTCACTGTGGCTAATCGGAGCCGGGATCACTCACTCAAGGATTGCGCGATCATGTTTTCCCCCTCGCCCCTGACAGCTGTCCCCCTGCCTGCATTAGCAATGCAGATGAGCCTGCCTAATAGGTTAATGCGGAACACCCTAAAATGAGGTTTAATCCCCCAGTGAAATAATCGAACACTGGCAAATTCCTTGATGTGGAGAGATAGAGTCATCGCCTGTGACTCAATTAGGCCCCGTGCAGATCAAAGCTGGGCTACCTTGTGCCCCGTGTGGCCTCACACAATGTGCGATGGTGTAGTGACAGTCAGGGTATATATATATATATATATATATATATATATATATAGAGAGAGAGAGAGAGGGAGAATGACAGAGAGAGAGAGAAATGTGTGTGTGTGTGTGTGTGTGTGTGTGTGTGTGTGTGTGTGTGTGTATGTGTGTTGAAACTACACTCAGTTTTGCAGGCAGACTTGGGACAGCCAATGACATCCACCTGACAAGCCCTGCTGGCTTATTTACCCCCCACCCCTCCTCAACAAACCTCCACCCTTTACTTGGCCCACTGCTAAAATTATGTCAGCACTCATACACACACACTCATTGATGTGAAGAAATAAACCCACAGCAGTGGAACCTGTGGAGCAGTGATAAGTCAGGCAGCACATGCGGGCTCTCCGAATCAGCGGCAGTGTTTCCAGCCTAATTGGAACTAAGTAGCAGATGCATTTGGGAGCAAATATACGCCTATATTCATATGCAGGGACCCCTATTTGGACGCGCCACCTATTTAAATATAAATTGAGCTGGGGCTGCTCAAACTCAATCCAAATGCTCGTGCTAATGTCAGACTGGGCCTTGAATTAGATCCAGTGGTTATCGCCAGCTCCTTTCCTTATTTAATAAGTAACCACACATGTATAGGCCCCTGGCTCCACCACCCCGGTCCAAACAAAGCAAAGCAATTGTATTTACTAAAAGAAGCGGCGACTGTGAGGAAGATAATTAGTGTCCAAGTGCGCGGTCCGCAGTTGCGGGGCATTAGTCCGCGTTCCCTGTCGCCAGCGACGGTGTGGTGTGGTGAGACAAAAAAAAAATATATAGAAAATGTTTCCTCCGGGCTCTCGGAGAAGAGCGTCAAGAGAGGTCACGCCTCATTTCTCAAAGCAGGTAGTGAGCGAGGAATAAAATGCGCTCTTCTAAGCTGCTGCGTATTAGCAATCCAGCAAGAGGAGAAGAGGAGGGCTTCAAAACAAGCACTGTTCCAGGAGTAGGGGGAGGGGGGAGATTCGGGGAGGTTGTGTGGGTTTGGGGGGGTGGGTTGAGGAGGGAGGGAGAGGTGGGGTTGCTTGTCAAACATCGCAATTGTGGCCCGCATCCTGCAAAGCAAGAAAAAAAAAATTAAAAATGCAACAAAACCACAACAAGAAATCAATACAGAAACAAACTGCACAATCAGCCGGGGCTAGCTATCACGGCTGGAGTGGAATATGCAAAAAACAGCAATTAAATGCGTTAGCATACCCACTCTTTTCCATGATATTGGGGCATCTGTGGCATTAGGGAAGCGACTCCTTACGGATAATGGAGTCAGGAAATGAATGTGCAATCTACCTCTGTGTTTTCATCATTAGCGCGCGCGGCAACACGGCTAGCGGCGGCGGGCGCCAGACGGCGAAGGCGAGAGAGAGAGAGTGAGAGAGAGAGGGAGAGAGAGAGAATTTGTGTGCCCTCACATGCCAAATTAATTCTTGTCTTGACATCTTAATTCTCAGTTCTTGTGTGTGGTCAAATCAGCCTACTATAGAAAAGCAATCAAGCAATTATTCCTAAATTATATTTGCCCAACACACACTGATTGGTTATTCTTTTCTTATTGGCTAAGCTCATTAATTCTGAGCAGCTTGCTTGTTATGCCTCTGCCATTACTCCTTTTCCTCCACTCTAGCTGCTACCCCCCTCACTTACTCTCTCTCTCCCTCTATCTCTCTCTCTCTCTCTCTTTCACTTTACCCCCCTCGCTCTCTGCTTCTGCTCCTGCCTATCTACTGTCGCCAGCCTTGCCAATGTTTCAAGATGACACCCCCGTCCCCTCTGCCTCCCCCACCATCTCCACACCAACCCTCCACTCCCCCCCCCCACCCCCTCCAACCACCCACCCACCCCACGATCTATGGCATTGTCTCCTCCACCAATTACCATGCCCATCTCTGATTAACTTTGATGTAGAACCTAATAAGATAAGGCCGACTATGGAGGCTGGTGGCTGATAGCTGGCTCATTTATGCCCGAGCGCAAGCCTTGCCGAAGCCACACTAAACTAATGAGAGCTTGAGCAGCCCGAGCACAGGAGAAATATCACTACATCTCCATCAGTTCATCAACCCTATCGCCGTGACACTCTCTCAGCACAGGTTCAGTTCGGAGGCACTCTATAGAACAGGTGGCACTAAAAAGGAAGCCGGAGCCTCTAGGAGTTGGGTGGAGATAAGCAGGGCAGATTCCTTTTCCTTCTCCAACACAAATCAGCTTTCTTCAGCGGTTGTACTCTGGGTTTAACAGCAATGCTAATTGCTAGGATGGTGTGTGTGTGTGTGTGTGTGTGAATGAATACAGACGTGTAACAGCCAATAATGCCCTTATCTAAAGCTCCAGCATTAAAACCTTAATGCAGCACATCTGGCCTCTGTGTAAATCCTCCCTATATGGAGGAGCAGGAGAGCGAGAGAAGAAGTGGAGAGAAACTGGTTCTTACTGGTGTATTGGTTGTATTTGTTGTATATTTTAAGAATCAGTTAATCTTTATTATTATATTATATTATTATTTCATTTTTTAAACAGAATGATTTTTTTTGGTAAAATGTATATTGTATAATATGTAATTTAAGCACACAGTAAAGTCTCTATCATTCAAACATATTTTTTTCCATTTTTAATGTATCTGAGCTTAGTTTTAAATATATACTTTGATAAGAATTAAATTAAATGTAATTGTTATTATTATTATTATTATTATTATTATTATTGTTTCACAATATTTAAAAACAGATATTTTTTGTGCTATAAGTCAATGATCCAGCATGTCATGATATGAATAATTCTCTTAATTTTAAAGACTGGAGTAATACCACTGCTATTTAGCAGATATAATCTGCCACTGATAGAAATGTCATGAAAAAAGAAGGCATTTACTTTAATATAAAATAAAAATGTACATATGATCTTATATATTATAATTATATATGTAAATATATAAGGCAAACAAATTCTCTTTCCAAAGTTCCAACTTTACATCTGTTTTTTTATTGTATTAAATAAAATTAGTAACATAATGTTATTAGTATGTTTAATAACATAATAATATTGTATACTTTTATAAATTCATTTTTTTTTTGTTAATCAATTTTGTGTACTTCTTTTGTGCAAGAAAATGCACAAACTCAAATCAAACAATACTTCTGAAACAGTGCATCAGTTTAGCAGTAAAAAATAAAACCAATGCAGTTCCAACACAGAATTTAAATTGTTTGATTTTTTTGTTTAGTTTTGTTTTTAATTGTCCTTTTCTGAACATATTTAACAACACTGACCTTTAATCAGAAATTAAAATATAAAATGATTGTTCAACTTATTAAAAAGTTCTGAATGATTAGAATCAAATTTCCAGTAATACTGACTTCTCTGTAAAAGCTAAATTAAATGAAATGATAAAATTGTTTTTAGTTGTAATTAATGTAAATGTAAATGAAAGAAAAAGAAAAGAGAATAATGTCTGATACCCGTGGTGTGTGTGAGACCTTGTACAGTGTGTGCAGATTTCTGGGAGAGTGTGTGCCTTTTGATTAGGAGTGTTAAAGTAAATATTATTAGTAGCTGTGGAGCTCCTCGAGCTGAATGAGCCGCTGAGAGCTCTCCTCACTCTAAAGCTGTGGGCCGCTCACGCCGCCTCAGCGGCCGCCGCAGCCGCTCCCTCTGCCAGAGATTATAGTGTTACGAGCTGCCCGAGCCACACAGTGTGATAAGGGGCGGCGGAGGAAGAAGAAGATTGAAGTAAAGGAGTGAGGAGAGAGAGAGAGAGAGAGAGAGAGAGAGAGAGAGAGAGAGGAGAAGTTCTGCAAAGACAACACTTTGAAACAGTTAACCAAATACAGCTCTTCATACGCAGCACAATTAATGGTGTCTCTTTCTTGTCCTTATTGTACATCAGAACAGGCGTGGGGAAGAAAAGAGGGCTTCTTTTTTTTCTCCCCCCTTTCTCATTCTCTCTCTGTCTCTCTCTGTCTCTCTCTCGCTCTCTCTTTCTCTCCAAATTGTAACCAATTGAAGGACAAAGCAGTGCCCTCTAGCTTCCCAGAAAAGGAGACGCGAGCATGAAAGGAAATTGACAGTCGACATTCCAATTTCATTCAAGGAGGCAATTTCCTAATGCTAATCACCATCTGCAGATGTTGTCTGCTGATATATTTCTCCACCTTCGATTTTTTTTCATCCCAGCTGCGACCATGTAGAAACTGTGACAAAGGCAGACTAGACACAAGAGAATGGCTCTTTTTGTGGGCCGTGAGATGTTTGTACCACGTTTTTAGGGGTTCAACAAGCCGGCATGCGCAGTCTCTCTCTCTCTCTCTCTCTCTCTCTCTCTCTCTCACACACACACACACACACACACACACACTTTCTCTTTTAGATATGTCATCAGAGCTTACTGTCTGAGTCTGTGGAAGAAAGGGCTGCTCTACAGAGAGGTGTTAAAAAAGTCTCTGGATTTCCACAGTTCTTTGCAATGCTACAGTACTTCACAATAAAGAGTGGAGGCAGAGGGCGATCATCTGAAAGTGGCTCAATTTTTTTTTGTTTTCTTTGTCATTTTTCTGTCTTTGTGTGTGTGGTTAAGGCAGAATATAATGAAGGAAATATACAGAATTCAGTACTTTGCAAATGTTTAATCCTTCAATTTTAGATTAAGCAAACAGGAAAGAAACTCCAATTTTCTACAAATTGTATATCAAAGTTACTGAATTTAATTTATTGAAAAAAACCCAGCAATTTAGCAAGTAATTTGGGGGCAAACAAAACTGTGGAAATTTTTTGGTTTACATAGCAACATACTTATACTACTGCTGTTATTTCTTTTTCATATTATTATTTATCAGTAATATTATAACTTGTATTTGATGGATTGCATATTATTAGCTGTAAACCATTTTAGACATTAAGGTATATTACGAAATGTATAATTATTGGAACTAAACAAAAAACCTTCAAAATGTCAGCTCTACAGGAAAAGGGTCAAATCAAAAATGTATTTTCAGGATTTTTTAATACATTGTATTATTATAAATGTATAAAAAAATAAATCATTGATTCTGTTGATTTCTGTAAAAAAAATCTGAACTTTTGTATATAGCAAAATATAAATAAAAAATTAAATTATTGCAAAGTATTTTTTCCCTATATTTTGCAGCTAGCAAAGCAAAAGGACAGCTGGCATTTTTAATTAATTGCAAATTAAGTAATAAATGACAGGAAACAGAGAATGGACCTATATACTATATAAGAAAATTAAACAATTAGCAAAGAATTAACAAGATCCTGTGTGTGCTGTGTATATGTAAGATAGTCTTATGAGTCCTGGTTATTGTGAATAATATTACATAATACAATAATGCAATAATAATCTTGGCAATGCTTAAAGAACTCTGACCAACTGCACATTATATTACACAGAGTGTAATTAATTAGCCCTGTTAACTTTGTCGGAATGCGGCAATTAATAAAAATATAATAAATTAAAATAACTAATTATGAGCGAGTATTCAGTTCAGCCTCTACTGGTGCATTTTGTCTATATGTCAAATATTGCAATTGTGTATCATTAAAATATATTTTAATATTGTTACATAATATTTCCACCACATTTCCCAGTCTTACAGTGTACTATAAATCTAACTGTATAATCATTTCTAAAAGTTAACTGGATCTATACTTACCTTAATTCAAGCATTACAGTAAATCTATTTATGCTGTCATTTTGAGCTGTTTATTAACAAATAGTTAATAATATTCACACAGATTCATATTGAAAATAAAATAAGGAAAATGTAAGTAAAAGACACAATGCATTGTATGATTATATGATTATATAATGTTTAATAGGTGCAGTTGTATGTATAGAAACTGATAACAGATACATTATTTTAAAAATGTGTCTGCTGGGAGAAATGAGTTTTATCTGTGTTGGGGAAAATGTTACTGCAGTGTCTATTGTTTTGACAGCCGCATTGACAGTTTTCCCCTCTTTTCACAACAGTGTCTGCGTCTTTAATCTTGCTGTTTGCATGCTGGAGCCAGCAGTCACTAAACAACCCCCCGGTTGCCACAATGCCAGACTCTGTTTTGAAACAATTGTGACTCGTGCCCTCTTCAAGCATGCTAACCGATCAAAAACAGCCCAAGACAAACAAGGCCTGCAGCTGTCCACAAAACAAAACCAACGCTAAAAAAACCCAAACACTTCCAGGCCAGCGGAAACGACTAGGCTTTCGCTTGGCCCTGAAAGGAGCCATTGTGCTCCCCGAAAACGCCACAATGTCACACGGCCCTCATTTGACACAAATTTTTATTTACCACTTTCTTTCATTCGCACGCCACCGTGGCAGCGACGGTGGGAGTAAGAAAAAAGGGAAGAAAAGGCCCACCCTGCTGGAAAAGAGTGGAATGGCTCCAACCACTGTCTCTCCTCTCTTTTTTTTTAACCCTCCTCCATTCCTCCATCCTGTTTTACAACCAGATCTCTCTCGTCTCTCAGCCAAAGGTACTCGACATGCCGCACCAGTTTTGACAGCAGCGCTGAAAAGCTCCAGCTGAATTTTAATATGCAGTGCTCCTATTCATTAACATTCTATTGGGCCCAACAAAAGCCGACTAGAGAGTCTTTGACCCTGCGAATAGTCAGATCAAGGTCGGTTACTAAGAAAACAAAATCTGCGCCACTTCCTGGCTGCTCCCGGCACAGTCTAGCTTTCCTCTCCTCATTTGTGAGGAAAAGTAGTGCCTCTACTCCCTTGCTAATGAGTATATTCATCGTGTCCTCGAGGGGGTCACTTTGGAGAGAACGGCCTTGTTTTGAAGAGAAAGTCTGATTTTGATATTGGAATATGAAAAGCCGTGTGTTGAGGGCGGGAGCTGTGTGCAGGGCGATGGCTGGTCGAGGAGGACGGCTGGATTGAGGGTTTGGGGCGTCTGTCTACTACAGACAAGTGTTTTCTCGCGTGTTCATGAATGACTTGCATGGCAATGGTGTCCTGTCTTCTCCTGAGGTCTGTCGTTCATTTCAGAATGCAAGCAATGCAACAGAAAATGCATACTTTAAATAAATAGCAGAAAGAGTGTGCAGATCTGCTCTATCCAGCGATAATCATTAGGGAGTAGATGCAGTGAATGGATGACTGGCAAAGGAAGACGTAACCATGTTGTAAACATGTCCACATTCATGGCTATTTGTCTGTGGGCAAGCACACACAGTCTAATTAAAAAGCCCCCAGACACAGTGCAGCTTTAGTGGGTGTGAATGATGATCCATCAAAATGTCATTACAGTGACCTGCCGCCACCCACTGCCATGCAGCTACACCACACCGACAGACACACTCACAAACTGTTCTGCTTCTCACACACACACACACACACACACACATACACGTACCCTTTGCTCCAAGACAACACAATGGCTAGTTTTTTCCATTGCCTGTGTGGCCTGCCTGCCCTCAGAGGTCACTGGTAATCCTGGGGGAGTTTTCACATTGTGTTTTAGGACTCAGGGTCAAACTGTTTGAAATGAGAGGTTTTGTTAAACATCTATTAGGCAGACCCAATGTGTTTACGTGATTTATGAGGTGCTGGTGGACGTGTCTCTCTGCTGACCAGATGCAGCACTGTATTGCGTCTGTCAGGAGCTTCAGTAATGACATGTTACAGTCATGTTCATCCATCCAAAAAACACCCACAACATGTACATTATTTGATCTTTTCCATATTTAAGATAAAATAGTCAGTTTGTTTATTTACAAGTTTTTTTTTCGATTAAGTCTCATTATATAAATTATAACTAATAGTTCAGAATATCATTTTGTCTATTCTTATACAGTATGATTTTAAAGTTTCTGGCCACTGTTTTACAGTGAAGGTATATTCATCAAACTACTTATTTTTAATGAACACTATTTCATTAATTAACACATTATTCATCATTACAAATAATTAAAATAATGTCTCAATTCCTAACACTCTTCCGCATTAAAAGTTAGTAAAATTTTGTGTTTAATAACGTCTTAATAATGTCAATTAATAATTGTTAAGACATTGCTTAATCGTTTAATACTGATTATTTCTGTCGTATTTACTGTTATTTATTACTCTTTCTGTAAAGTGTTACCAAATAAAGAGCACAAGAAAATAACAAATAAATTAAAGAAAAAAAATAACTCCTCATATATATATATATATATATATATAGAGAGAGAGAGAGAGAGAGTGTTTTTCATACATTTTGCCACATTCTGCGTTTTATTAAATGTAATGAAATTACAACTTTTTAAAGATTTTTAATATAAAAAAAATGTCATGACACATAACTCAGTCTATTTACACACCCAAATAAAGGGAGAGAGAAAAAAAGAAGAGAGGGAGAGGAGAGAGAGAGGTAGATTAAACTAGCTAAAAAATAATTGGCTTTACAATTGAAAAGAACATTCACAATGTAATATATTTTTTGTAATGTAATAATGCCTGTTACTCACTAAAAAAAAAATTCTCTTAGTAAATGCTAAAGATAAGTTAGCTTAGCTGTCATTACTATGCTGTACAGCATGTTTCAGCTCAAAACAGTCGATTTGTGAAGAGGTAGTAAACTGAGTAAAGTGATACCAATTGTTATAAATGATCCTGAGCAATGATCTTACAAACTGTGCATGACGCATTGTGATGCTCATTTCTATCTCGCACCCTATAAACGGTCTATATTCACACCTTCCGCCCCACCATTAAATTAGCGTGAGAGTTTAGGATTATGTCTATGCCAGTGGGCGTGGTTGTCTGGAAGTGAAGTGTGTTCATGTAAACTGCTGGCGCACCTTCATAGTGTGTCCGTGCAGGTCAGTTTCCTCTGATGTAATGTGCAAAAGCGCCACCTGTTAAGATACCAATGCACCAAAGTCACTGTGTGGTTTATTTCATCTTACGCCCAAAACACGCCCATGGTTAGTTAAGAGAATTAGTACATGCCTTTTACACAAGATGTCTCCAGCTGCACGAGGCATATTTTTTGCTCTCCCATGATACCAAAGACCCACAGACACACCCAAAATCTAGCTATAGGGTGCAGAGTCAACATCTTGCCTATAGATTTTTAAAGTAGGGGCCAAGAGGGTTAAAATGAACTGGAATTCTTACTCCTGGCATTCTAAATAACAGCGTTATGATATGCCACTGCTGCTGAAAAAATGGGAGGCATATATTTATATATTTATACATTTATATATATATATATATATATATATATATATATATATATATATATATATATATATATATATATATATATAATATTCAGAAACTGGACTCCTGCATTATTATATCTCCTGGCTAAAACTCGATGCCCACAACAACAAGTGGCATTGAGCAGTACAGTAGAGATGAATTGATATAATCTTCTCCAGACTGGAGGTAAAACTGTAAACAGGAGGCCTCTAATTATAGAAGCACTACAGCAGTTCCCTTGCACAGGCTAGCAAATGTCAGCCTATTACTTCACTGTGAGTTACAAATGCTCAAGATAATGACCAGTTACTAATTGGTGCTTATACCTTAAATCGTTTAGCATGGAATATAATTGCAGCTATTATGGTGGTAAATAATCCTCGAAAATTAGCATCTTTCAGCCAAAACACATTCCAGATAGTGCTGTGGGGGGTGTACCAGGGGAAAGGGGTCTTGGTGCTGACAGGGAAAGTGTATGATTTTTCATTAGCTTAAGGTTCCTGGGGGCCAATGGGGTTTGTCAGCAGTGTCACATGGTTGATGAGACTGTGCGTTCAGGGGTGAATTAATGAGCTAGGGTGAGAGGATGGCTTGGGGATGTTATTTGGTGCCCGTGTCTGTATTTTATACACGTCATATATTCAACAGTGGATCATCGTGCTGTTTGTCAGAACCCTTCCATCTGCTGTTGACTCACTAAGTGTCTCAGACAGCCTTCTGTGTTTAGAACTATGGCCTCAGCTTCGAGACTGATTCACTCTGCTTCAGTGATTCACTGATTGCTCCTGAAGGGATTCAGACAATACAGACCATTTTAAAGAGGGCCGAGAAGCGAGCCCTGAGGTTTCTCCCTACTGCCAGACTCGCAGCTGGGGCGGTACTGTAGAGGGAGTAAGTAGAGGGAGCAGAGGTTGGTAATATTACCAATATCTCCAACACACAAACACACTCTCACACACTCTCTCTCTCACACACACACACACCATCACCACCACCACCACTGTCTGCCACTCTGTACCCATGTCACGCTCTTGTGACACCCCACTCTGCCGTGCATGTTTGAACTGTCCCTCCCAATTAGCGCTAATAAGTGACTTGGTAAGGATGAGCAAACATGTTGTATCCAATCCCTCCATGCGCCCTCCCCGACGCTTAGCAGCCCATGAAAATCCCCCAAAGAGCACAACCCCCGCTAATAGACAGAGAAAGCCAAACGCATCTCGTTTTCTGAGCAAACAAGTGCCAGTAAAGAGGCAAATTAATGACAAGTCATTTGAAGGGGTTTGTCAGGGAAATGATTTTGCCCCCGTCTCACCACTGAAGAATTGATTAGGACCTGCTCGATCAAAGTGCCAGAATCAATGAAGGAGAGCAATGAACGGAGAAAAGGCATGCTCCAGCTCAATTTATTCCCTCCACCGTTTCCTGAAGAAACCGAACAAGAGGGAGAGAGAGGGGAAGAGAGTGCGGTAATCTGTCAGGTGGAAATTGCCGGGCTTGCTAAGGCCGAGGTGTTAATTACAGTTTTAACTCTGCAGGTATGACTGGAGTTAGCTTCCGTCTCCAGCAGAGTGGCGTGCGCCGCAGAAACACGTGGTGATGTGCTCCGAACCTGCGTTTTCAGTTATTTAAAAGTTTCAGAGCCTGACTGTTTTGTGTTATTGTTACTGTAGACTTTATGAACGTCATCGATTACGGAAATATGTCAACTTTCATATCATGCGTGAATACTTTGCAGAGAAGGCTGCTCCTGCCAACAACACGGACTGATTCCCAAACCGCATACTATCACAAAAAAAATTGGAATATTTGAAAGTAATATAATGCAGCAGGGGCTCTGTGTGCTCCAGTGGTTTAGTGATCTGATGGATCGCTGGTTCAAATCCATCAGCAGTCGAAGTCCGAGAGAGTTGTAGAGAATTGTCCATTGTCTCTCTGAGTAATTAGATGCCATTCTCTTCACACATCAGCGGCAGTTGGTTAAGAGGTGGTAGCTGACAGGACATGTATCATGTATCATTGCTTGAGTTCATATGAACAGGGATTGGGTATCTGACATTCAAAATTGGGAAGAAAAATTAGAAATATTTTTTAAATGTGAATTTATTAATGCAGTATATAAATTATAGTGTGGAAAGTGTGGGATTTTGGACACAATGGGCCATGGGTTTCTCAATAGAGCAAGAGCACTCATGATAGCAAGATGATAGCTTTTTGTACATTTTGGCATAGAAATGTAAAGATTTCTCTCTTTTTTGGCAATATTTGTTCAGATTTTTTTTAACAGTGAAAGCACAGTTTTTATATATTTTATTGTTATATATAAAAAAATAGAAATAAGGATTAATAATAATTAATAATTACCTGTGGTAATTACCTATTCTATTTATTATACTATCGTCAACAATGTTTTGTTCATTAATATGGTTAAACTATTTTTCACACACAAACACCTCTGTAGAATAATTGATAAATTAGTTATTAGATTAATTAATCAAGTTGTCAATTCAGATTTTATTTTATTTTTTAACAAATCTGCAGCAGAGCAGATTTCTTTATTTATTATGCAGAGCAGCATGCTGCGGTTATGATACGTACTACTGCATTTTCCAAAGGTCAGTTCAATAATTCCTAATAAAATTTCCCAAAATGCAACAGACTGCAGCTGTGATAAAGCGTGCCTTTGCCCGTCCTCATTCTGAAAGACTGGAGAGTGTGACAAAAGTTGCAGAGTGACTCTCTGGCTTTGCCATATGTGCTGTTTGTCACTGTTCATATATTTTCTCTGTCTCTCTCTCTCTCAGTTTGCTTGAGTCGCAGGGTATTATGGGCAGATTGCAGCATTATTTTAAATGTGGCCTTGCAGATTAGCGCCCTTGCCAAGCCCTGTGGAAGGTCCTTAATTGATTTCCCTTTTGACTGTTTGGCGGGGCTGGGAGGGCTCGTGGAGCGGCAGCAGTGGCCTGCGCTCCGGGCCGCTCGCCGCAGCTCCGCCAGCAGGCCTGCCAAGTGCCTCATTAGTATTCTACACAGTGGCATTTGCCAGCCTGAGTGTTGCCTTGGCAACACTGCCCACACAAGTGATGATAAATGGGGCTTTCAGCTTCCTCTCCCTCTCTCTCTCTCCCTCACTCTCTCTCTCTTGTTCTCCCCCTCTCTGTCTCTCTGAGCCCATAAAGCAGTGCTAAGGAGGCCCTGGGCAGTGTACAGCAGCTTCTACTGCAGAGGAGGGAAGAAAGAGCTGGGAGAATAATGCATAAGACAAGGGATAGAGTGAGAGAGGAGGAAGGAGGAAGATGGGGCGAGGCAGGGAAGTATAGAAGGAGAGAGTGTGTGCGTGAGTTTAGCCGGGGTCGTCTGGCAAACGAGTGGCAAAAGAGAAAAAAAGAGGTGTGTGGAAAGTGCTGTACACATCAGTGCTGTTTATTCAGGCTAGGCTAAGGCTAGTGGGAGAAATGATTGTAGGGACTTTACAGACTTTATTAAGACTGAAGAGAAGGTTTTCCAGTGGATTTATAATTGTACTGTATGCTGCGCTGACAAGACATTACTGACTTCTCAGACTGCATTTCATATTATGCATATTTTACAATGTGGGGCATTGTTTTACCCTATAAACTTAACATTTTTAAACTTTAAAATACAACATATGATTTTACACTCTACAGAACATAAAAAAAAAGTTATACACACTACCAACAATGTGTTTTTGTATGTGTGTAAGTGTGTGTGTGTGTGTGCTGTGCCTGTCCTGTGGTTATTTGTGTGTGGTTTAACGCCAAAACTGAAATGAAGACTATTTGAATGCAAGTCTCATCCTCGTTGCAGTGCTATCACATCACACACAGACGGTAGCTGGATGTGCCTCAGGTTCCTCTCAGGGAAACATGTGGTGATCGTAATTAGCACAGATAAATCTAAGGCATAAATGATATGAATTTAGAAAGACGACATTAAAGAATAACAAATAGCAATAATTGTCCTCCACACCTGGGGCGTAGCTCCAAATTTTGGGCCCCCTGAAAAAACAGGAATTTATTTATTTTTTTTTTGTCATTTTTGTTGTTTTTGTTACTGCTGTTGGTTTGCTTTAGAAAATAATATAAATTAAATAAAAGTGATTAATATTTTGGCAAGAAAATAATGTTTAGGCATCATTTTTACTTTTTTATTCCACACAAGAGTAGTTCTCTCAAATTGTGATATTAATGCAAAATCCTACAGAAACAATGTTTTTAATTAAAATATTTTTTTTAACCCACAATGCACTGATAATTTAATAATAGTGTATAAACACTTTCACATTGGATAATTAACTTAGACGCACGTTCTGCTCTTACGAAATTAGATTGGGGGAAAAAATCTTTCCCTTCTAAATCCATAAATGCTATATTTCTGTAATGGTTCTGCAACAGTAAAACAAAAGACCAGATGTGCGCAAAACAATAAAAAAAAGGCCCAAATAAACAAACAAACATATTTACATTTCAGAATCTGAATTAGCCGGCACAAACATATGCCATTGCGTGATGCCAGCAGCATGCGGCGTCCCCGCAGCTTAAATAGAGATGTGCGGACGAGACGCTAGATGTATTCTCTCGCTCACAAATCTTCCTCAGCCTGCTTAAACAAAGTAAGCCGTGTTATTCCTGCGCTGGAGAGTGGGGCTACATTACTGCCTGAGAGCCTGGTTGAGATGAGATTCAAAGGCACTTTATTAGGAGTGAGGGGAAATGATCAACTGAAGTAGCTCTCCTTTATTTGTGCTGCAAATACTTCATTTGGCTGCACAAATAATTCCCCCCTCCTCTCGCTCTGCTTCTCTCTACAGGTATGATATGGAATTTTGTGAGAAATTGAATACCGCAGACTGAAGTATGCGCCTGTTTTGCCCCTCATGCTTCTGATTTTCTGATGCATATTAATTTTGTGGTTCTTGTTATTTTATTTATTTATTTACTTATTTCCATACTATAACTCCAGAAAGTGCAAAAAGTAATACAATAGTATTAAACTTGTAATAGTAATAGTTACAATAGTCATAGTCATTTTTATTTATAGAAATTATTAATCAGATATTATTGACTCATCACACAGTATTTGGACATTTAGACCTGTGTCATTTTTGCTGAACTTGATATTGTCTATTATGCCTTTATTAACAGTGTGTGCCTTATTATTTTTTATTATACTTATGTTTAACTTATTTACTAGATTTACAAATATGCATCATTTCAATTCCTATGTCCCATGAATATTTTAATTAATAAATAAATAAAAGCTCATTATTCTTTAAAAGGGTGTAATCATATTGTTGTTAAATGACGAAGAAACATTTTAACTAATTATTAATTGACACTAGTTAAATGACCAACATCAATTAATTAATTTAATTGAAAGTAAATTAAAAATAAGGAATGTAGACATAAATTAAATTACATTCATTTCATTTGTAATTATAACTATTGTCAATTAATAATTAGATTAAACATGCTGCTTGTAAGTGCTGTTAATAAATGCACACTATTGTAAAGTGTTACTATTTTCATTATATCAGTAGGATAAAATTCTTAAATTCTCAAATTTGGCAATAATAAAGTTTATCGCAGTTATTTTTGGGACAGTACTTTGTCAACAAAAACAGTTATTGTGACAGGCCTAAAATAGATATAGCACAAATCTATTACACACATGTTTTATGAACAAAACATGATTGTGCATGAATTAAATGTATATTGTCACTGTTGTATCAAAACTTAAAAAAACACTTTTTATTTATTTATTTAGCATATTTATTGTTTCAGCATGTGTGAACACATACTGCTATTCTACCTTTACTACAAATTAAATACAAATATTTTGCAGACAAATAAAAAACGGGGCCAATAAAAGTTTTAAAAAATGACACTAGATTCTAGATTTTAGATACAGTTCATTTTATTTAAATATAAAAAAACTATCAAAATATTAATGTTTTCATGTTTCTTCAGAAGTTTTCTATACAACTTTTGGTCAATATTAAAAACTGTCATTTGCAGCCGTTATCCAAAATATCTAATAATAAAAATCTAATAATATCTGTTTGGCCTTCAACTTCCATAACAACATAACTCAGTAACTCTAGATGGTTCACTTATTATTATTATTATTATTTTTTTTTTTTACCAAAAACATCACTGACCAATCGAATCAAGCCTGATTACACTTCTCTAGGACACTAAGAAGCGACAAACATCAAAAAGGCAGGAGACAATCGAGAAGCATGAACCTCGCCTTTTCGGTCGCAGCCTAACAGAGAGCAAGTAGCTGGGGGGGGCCGTGGCTATTAAAAGATAAATGTATTTTCCCAATCCATTATTCATGACAGAGCTGAGCATGGAGTCAGGGGGCTTAGCCGCGCACAGAGGCCCACCCGCACCGGCTGCAATACGGACAAGCCCACCCAGACCCCCACACTGAGACAGGGCCAGAGCCAGCGACAGCTGAGAGAGAGAGAGAGAGAGAGCGAGAAAGAGGGAGAGACACAGAGAGAGAAAGAGGGAGGGAGGGAGGAGGGAAGAGAAAAAGGCTTAAAAACCAGAAGAAGAGACAATGCAGACAAAAAAAGAAGAGATAGAGGGGTGTGAAGCACTGGGGTGAAAAGAAAGAGGCCATGGAGGAGCAAGATTCCAAAAGAAAAAAAAATACTGCTGAGCACCCAAACACTCTTACACCCCGCGTCTCTCTCATCCAAACCCGCGTCACACAGTCTCTCAGGCCAGGCTCGTACGGAGGGTGTAGGCAAATATTTCAGAGGAAATAATAATGGAATTGTGCAGTCAATGAAACAGATAATGTTGTTTAAAAATCTGACCTGATCCTCCGAAAAAATACAGATTAGGAAAAAAAAAAAAGTGCCCAAATCTCAGTGCTGTGGTCACTCATTTAGAGTTTAGTCACAGCTCACTTCTTGGCAAACACTCTAAAGAGAATGTCAAACAGCTCGGCAGCTCTGTGGAGTTGGTACGTAATGTTGGAGGAGATAAAGATGGTCAATAAGCTTCCAAATTTACGTTTCTCTGACTTTCCTTCTCCGTCTTTTTTTTTTAAGGGCAAGTGCAAATTGACAGCAGCCCTGTGGAGCCTGACTAGGACATCAAGTGGCCTTTATTTGCATCAAATTACAGCCCTATCCCACACTAAGCCACTCCCCATTTAAAACACACACCAAAAAAAGTCCAAAAGCCCATGTAGGTTGGGCTGCTGTTACTTGAAGAGAACGCAGGCTTTAGCAGGAACACCGTCAGTGTTTTTCTAAAGTACTGCACAGTAAGAATCAAGTAGTAAGAATCACAGAGTGTGTTTGCATGCACTTCATGTTCAGTTTCTAAACTGATTTATGCATGTTACATGTTAAATGTTAACAACATTTTACAATTCTTACATCAGAAAAAGATCTAAAAGTCAGTATAAGAAATCTATATAAAATAAAGAGAGCTAGAGCTTAGCTCAGTAATTGTATTTTCAACTCCATGTATAATCGTAACTGGAGTATTCTTGCATTAGTCAGTCTGTGCATGTATGAAAACAGACTGTGGTACCAGAAATAAAAGAAGACACTTTTGGAAAGACACTAAAACTTAGGAATTTAAATAATCTTTAACTTTTATATAATGTATGTTTCTATTTCAGAAGCTTGACGTTAAAAAAGAAAAAAACATGATTAGCTTTTTAAGTTTGGATTTTATTATTTTATTATTATCATTATATTATTATATTAAGCGAAAATATGCTTATAAATGGCCTACACATGTAAACTTAAAACTTTGACCATTATCTGATTACTGAAGTTCATGTAAACACATTGAATGCATCACTGACAAACTCACAAATATTCTGCAGTAATCTGATTATGAAGTGCTTGTAAACACACTTACTTTCGTTTTGTAGTCTTTTCTTTTGCAGTGAAACTACATCTCCCAGCTGTTGGCTTTGTTTCATATAATGAATAGACACTGATTGCTGTAGATTGTGGTGGAGCTGCCGCTGCTCGCGGCGCTGATGGTGGAAGTGGTGGTTACCTGTGCCTATTCCAAACAGATACTTTCAAAATCGTCTCATGATTGTCAATAATTGGACACATGCTGTGCAATTTATGTGTTTCATGCCAGGGCCTATTTACTTGGTCTGGTTAATTGATGCTCTGATTATAAGCTTCTCTGTGAGACAAATGCTGCACAACCTCCCATCCCTTTACCCGCCACAGAAAGGCCACATGTTCTCAGTATGGAGCACATCAGTGCCTTTACACGAAGAAACACATGCATTAGTCTAATATAGGAAATATTTACTCGCCTAGGGAGAAATAAATAATAAAGCCATATTTAAACGGGATTTGATTTACACGGGGGAGTGGAGTAATGTCATTTTACTTCAGGACATCTGTAAAAAAATAAATTATTCTCATAAAATTTGTACTTTTAGTTTCTTTGAATGTATCAGTGACTGAGATGGGAGGAGCTACTCGATTTACACACTACTACCACCTCAAAACAAAACTGTGTAAAACATTTAATGAAGTAATAATGAAATATGAAATTTAGTTTGACAGTTAGCAGCTACATAGTCATAACCCTACATATGTTAAAGGTGCATGAATATTTACATACATGTCAATTAGTCCTACAGGATTAATGTAGCCTGAGGTTATTTTGTGTTTTTTTTTTTTTTTACAGAAAGTAAAAATCATGTTAAATGATGCGCAGTCTGTAAAAGTGACTGACATTTGGACAGGACTAAAATAGCTCAGAAACTAATGCTACTTTCGTCTGTAAAACTAATCCCATCCGAATAGGGCTCAAGGCTAAATAAGTGAAGACATAAAATAAATGAAAATAATTAAATTAAGGAATTTTAATTATTGTTATACATGCCAAGATTAAATCATATTTATTTTTAAGCAAACTTTATTCAAAGTTAACTATAGCATATTATAATTGTATAATTAAATAAACAAACAAAAAGTAAACAGCCCCGAAGGTTTGCGCGTCCGTCGCTTGCTGCTTTGTTTATTAAAAAACACTTCTTCCAGGCCCACAAGGCGAGTCCATCGCAGTTATTTACAAACGGGTGATATATAGGCAGCAAATGCGCACCTAGGCCTGTGAGAAAAGAATTGCTACATTATAAGAAGAGAGGGCGGTCTGAACACGACTCTTCACAAGCTACCATGCTGAGCTCATTTGTATTTAGACAAGCGAACACAAGGGTGGGAAAAAAAAGGAGAGTGAGGGGGCCGGCAGATTTGTGGGCCTGCCGGAGCAAGAAGGGGGCTGACGAGGGGAGGTTTGTTTGTGTGTGTTGCGGTGTGTGTTTGTGTGCATATGGGTCACCATGCCCATTTTTTCCCACTTTAGCATTGTGGGCGAAAGGAAAATGCAGAAACAAAGCGTGCTCATATTTGGGCTTTGCCGTGTCAAGGATTACTTGTTCCATTGAATGTGCTCGCCATTATCTGCTTATCACTCTCTCCCTGCTCTTTACTCTCTTTCTTGTCTCTACTCAATGGCTTCCTCTCACACACACACATACACACACACACACGCACACTCTCTCTTTCTCTCCCTCCCCCCTCTTTTCCTCACTCTCTAGTTCTCCCTCTCTCTCTCGCTCCCTCTCGCTCCCTTTCTCCTTCCCTCGCCCTCTATCTTTTAACACTTACAAAACTGAAAGGGCTCAGTCTGGGCCGGGCCTGGGCCACCTGGAAGCAGCAAACGAGTTTTCCCTCGCCTCTCCCCCCGTGGCTCTTCGCCAGTGGCCAGCTGTAGCATTGTGCGCCCGTCGCTACCCCCGTCTTAGTTAATTCCAGGCATTGGCAATTGTTGCCGAGCCCTGTTTATGGGCCCGCTACCCCCTCCACGCCCTTCTCCGGAGCACCCCCGGGCCGATTGTCCTGGGCCGTCCCTTGTTTAATGCTGTTTTGCAAGTTATTAAGCCCTGGAAGTCTATTAATCACAGTTCAGGGGCTGTGTAAGCCCACACAGAGGCGGGCGGGGGAGGGGGCGCAGGCAGGCACGCTCAGCGGCCTGAAAGAGCTTAGACGGTGGTCCATTCAGATCCCTAACGAGATCATTACCACTAACTAAATACAAACCTGACCCCCGCGACCCGCTGGGAAATTACGTAGGAGGTCCCTCCCGATGTGGGACATTAATATGCCATGCCAGACCAACCCCTCCAGCCCCTCCCTATTCCTTATGCTTGCTAACCGACCCCCCCCAACATCCCCCGTCCATACACACCCTTTACTCCTCCCCTCTTTCTCTCCAATGGCCAGAAAACTAAACCTATCATCAAAAGGAGCCTAATCACTGCTGTGATTGTGGTAAACCAAGCCTGACAGACATTTTACCCAGGCCTCAATGGGACCACATCAGTGCCCACCTCTGAAGCCCCCCCACCCCTTACCCACCCCGCTACCCCTCACACTTTCATTCTCTCACATTTTAAAGCAAGGCCTCCAGCCAATGAGCGGCTGAAGACGCCCAGAGGCTTTTCAGATTACTCGACACACTGTCCACTTTTCAGGGGACCACCTGGTAAGCTCATTTTAATATAGCACTGCCTCACGCTCCCTCTCTTTTCCTCTCTCTCTTTCGCTCTTTCTCTCTGTCGCTCTATCTCTCTCTCTCCCTTCTTCCTCTAATTCCACCTCTCAAGCCAAGCCACCACCATGAATTCCACCTAATCCATTGACCCCGGTGGAACATTCCTGGTTAACACTCCTCGGAAGAGGCTGGATTTGGGGGGATTACATGCTTGCAGTTCTGCTGGGTGGCACCTGTAACCGGGAAACTGAGGGGGAACAATTATGGGCCGGCTGCGGAGAGGACAAGAGCCCCCTGCCCAGGCCACCTTTCACTCTTTTATTCTGCACTGTTTTCAGGGGGAGGAGAACCTTCATGCTCCATCAGCTCTCTAATCCCTACCTGTGACTGTAACGGAGTGCTTTCATGCAGGGCAGATCCAGATCCAGTCGTGTGGACTCTAGGTTTGATGGGAGTGAAGGGGAGAAAGAGAGGGACAGAGAGAGAGAGGGTCAGGGGGTGGTGACAGGGCCCTCATAGCTTATGTTAAGTTGCTGTCACTTTTTTAGTGTCTCAAGTGTCTCCACTTCAGAGCGTGGGAGCTTAGCAGTAGTACCAGTTGTAGGCGGGAGTGTCCATGTTTTTCTAAACTGTCCTCAACTGTCTTCCTCTCCAACACTTCCATTTGACTCTCATCCTCTCCCCCCATCCTGCTCTCTCCTCTTTCTACGCCCAGTTTTGGTGCTGAAGCAAAATCCGCCCCAGTAAGCATGATCAGTTTTATCGCTCTGTTTTTTGAGTTTGGCATGTGTAAGCTTAATGGCTTCTTTAGTTCTAATGAAAAGTGTGTTATGTTTTCTAATTAAGGGGGTCTATAAGCCATGCCGGCTAGGCGGTCTCGAGATGGGGAGCATTATCAGCTCCTTAATCTCTGATAAGAACGCACTCCTCAGATGCTGTGAAATGGAGATGTTAGTGACAAGCAGGGTGAGATTAAAACACATCATTCACGTACCTCCTACTGAAGAAATACAAGCCACTCTCCACACCAGTAAAGACACTCAACTTCACAATACACCAGAATTAACATTATCCTTACAGCAGAATCAGCGTCGGGATATTGTGTAGGCACAAATGAGGTCTGACCATAAATACAAAAATAAATACATGTTACAGTTGTACTGTTATATTAATAAATATAATCGGTCACCACAAAGCATGACAGCATGTGTTGTATGTTATGAAAGTTATATAACATTATTATGTCATTATTATTATCAGTCAGAATACTGACATTACATTTTTGTGTTCAATTTGAAAAGTTTTACAATTTATAAAGGCAGAATACATTTTTGTGTATTAGGGCTGCAGGAAATAACCTTGATCATCAGATAATCTATCAGTTATTGAAATAAATAATAGATTATTTGGATTAAGATTTGCAAGTTTCCAAAACATCTATTTGGTAGCTATGAGCTTGGAAATTTAGCTTGAGAAAATAAAGATAAAGAAACTTTACAGTTAATAACAATCTAAATACAACATTATCATTTACCTGTCAACATTAATAGAAATAGAATAGATTTTTTTTCCAAAATTTTTCAGATCAGCAAGAAAAAGAAAAACAGATAATTATAGCTGATATTTTGAAAGTATTTTTGTTACTGCTACATTGGTATTAGTGAATTTTATGTTCGCACATTTGTATTGTGTGTGTATTAGTGATAATTTATTTTCACATGGTCTGGTCATGGTGTGCGATAAAACTGTTTGATATCTCAATAACAATGTAAATAAGTTCTCATATTCTGCACTCATATTTCCCTAGTAAGTGCTCATAAGTACCTCACTCCACCTCGCTCTGCCTCCAGCCTTGTCCTGTCACGTGAGCACAGGCTGCAGTGTGAAGAGCTCCCTCTGTAGCTGGATTCAGAAAATGCAGTTTTAGTTTAATTAGTTATTGCAGCTTTTTTGATCAACAAAAACCAAAAATGCAGTTTATTATACAGTGGCTGTTACATCATTTGAAATGAATAAATTCATTTTTATTTTTAAAGAGAGTGATGAGAAACACACGTGATGACTTCACCAACCAATTCCCTGACTAATCTGATTAGGTTTTTACAGTATTCTAGATTCTGGTGTTGTTGACTGTTGATGAGTGTGGGTGTGACAATAATCATATTGCTTCATTCATTTAATCTTTAGTCTTTAATATGCTCACAAAATAATCATAGTGATTTTTTGAGTTCTCAGAACTTCAGTGGATATTTCAGGTTTTCTCATATTTCTGACACATGCACACGCAGAGACTTACTGATGTCCTTTTTTTGGCTCGTCCCACGACACTTTGTCACTCATTCTCACCCTCACCCTCTCTCTCACTCTGTCACGCACACACACTCATACACTCGAGCGACATAGCCTGCATGATGGAGCGCTGCCTAGTTGGCCATGCTGATTGTTTCCCTCCGCTGACCAATTGGAATCCCATCATGACCATCTCCACCATGACAAGTGATTTTAACCTGCCTGTGATCCGCCCCCTCACTACGCCACTGCTCAGCCTCGCACCACAAACAAAAACACTCTCCTTGCGCTCCTCGTTTAAGAGCATGCTAATTAATTCCACTCTGAAGCACTTTCCGCCGCTGTTTGCTCAGATACCAAACGTCAAATCCCTCTCATGCGCACAAATAAACACTCGCAACAACAAAGGGAACGGAGGCGAAAAAAAAAAAAGCACACAAAACCGAAAAAACAAATAAACACAGCATAGAAATTGACTGAGGGTACAGAATGATGAATGTTTTAGAAACCCGCTCATGCTGCACTGTAAAATTACCCTCACCCCCAGCAGATGAGTTCTACTCAGAGAGAAAAACGCCCGTGTTGCCGCTGGCTTTTGTTCGGAACATCTCTTCAGCATAATTGTGCTTTGGCGTAATGGTTCCGAACCAGTTGCAGGAGATGTCAAGCGTGGGTTTACACAATGTTTTGGTTTTCTGAACACGTCAAGTGTAAAAAGAAATGTCTGTCTCACACTCTTCTTCACACCGTCTCAGATACAGACATACCCACACAGGCATCTCCTCATTGAGCCTCAGACAAAACCTTTTTATTTTCTTTTTTTTCTTAAGCGCAGACACACATATTCACTGGTTTTTATACGTCGTGAGAATGAGGGACCAAAGTAATGCTTTATACAGTATGAATACATCCCCTTACTGTGCAGTTAGATTCTGGTCCATGTTGAAGATACTGAGTCACAATATTCCTGCAGATAATCAGTTTGTTTAGAAGCACAACCTGAATTGAATTGAGATCTGGTAACTGACTGGGAAGCCCTGTGCACTGCAGCTTCAACTTTTTGTTCTTGGCTGACAGAAGTAGAACCTGTAGAATGGGATCTTCTGGTTTTGTATAGTGTGACCATACATACATACATCATTTTTACAGACGTGTCCTTGTGTCACATTAATTTCCCTTGTGAAAAGGAAGGATACTTTCTTAAGAACATTAAAGGTATGTTCAAATTAGGTAAACAATACTAAAATGTACATGTCTATTTAATATATTGTTTAAAAATACACAAATAGTTTTTCTGCACACATCAATTGAGCTTATGCAAAAAAAATAACTATACAGCTCTGTAAAAATTAATAGGAATATGTTTGAGTAAAATAAACATTGTTGTTTTATTCTATAAACTACGGACAACATTTCTCCCAAATTCCAAATAAAAATATTGTCATTTAGAGCTTTTATTTGCAGAAAATGAGAAATGGCTAAGATAACAAAAAAGATGCAGAGCTTTCAGACCTCAAATAATGCAAAGAAAACAAGTTCATATTCATAAAGTTTATGAGTTCAGAAATCAATATTACACACTTTTTTTGGATAACTTTATGCCACTCCTGGTGCAAAAATTCAAGCAGTTCAGTTCAGTTTGGTTTGATGGCTTGTGATCATCCATCTTCCTCTTGATTATATACCAGAGGTTTTCAATTTGGTAAAATCAAAGAAACTCATAATTTTTATTTGGTCTCTTTTCTTCCAGAGCTGTATATTGAGCTTGTCTCCCTTTTTGTAGAAATCAGTTTTTTCCCCTAGTATTGTAATTTTTATTGTAATTCATAAATAAAGAAATGTATGTTTTTTTATGTAAAATAAATCCCAAAAAAGAATAACTGGGAGAAATGATTAATATATGATTAGAGCTTTTGGCAGCTCTAACCAGTCTGAACAGTCTTCACTGACCTCTCATTCATTCATTTTGATTTTCATTGGATGTTTTTTTCTTTTTTTCATTTTACTATAGATTAAACTCTAGAGACTGTTGTGTTGAAAATCACAGAAGATCAAATCTGTACAAAACCACCACACCCAAAACACATCTCTAAAAAACTATTTTAAAGATGCTGGAGCATTTCTGCATTGATTTGTGCAGTGGACTGCTGTCGTTGGCTGTTCAGATAAAAGCTTGAATGAGTACAGGTGCACAGGTGTTTCTAATAATGTGTTTGGAGTGTATATATACTTTAAGCTCAAGATCTAAAAAGAAGCTGAAACGTTTGTTTGGTCTGACTTTGGGGTGACCCATAGTTTTTCTTATAAATCTTCTTTTTCTCATAAAGTCAGGCCATATTTGTCCTAAGATGTACAAAAACAAACACACACACACACACACACAGGTTTCAGTCTCCCATTACACTCTAACACCCTCCTCTCTCATATCTCACAGCCACACATGATCTGTTCCATATTTCATGCTCTGGCAGAGCAGGGGCAGTCTCAGGCCGGCGGAGGCCAGCCGGCTGCTCTGTGTTCAGTTTTGACTGAGTAATTTGACAGAGCCCAACAGGTGTGAGCTAGGCGATGAGCCCTGATCCGTGACACCACATCCTGCTGCTCATTACCCTTATAGACCACAGAACGGTCATCACCATCACCCCTCACACTTGCTCTGATTTTGAGAAATACGTTATTCTTTTTTTGCTGTTTTTTTTGTTTGTAAGAAAACACTATCCATACTGCACTTGTTGTCTAAAATATCCTGTAATAGACAGTATGATCCCAATATATTTCTTGTTTTTTTCTGCTCAGCTTTATATATTTTATTAATATACATCTGCATTTCATCTCTGCAACACATTCTAAAAATTGGATTGGTAAATCATTTATCACGTTTGTAATGTTGCCATTCCTCCTCACAACACTTTACAAACTATTTGTCACAGAAGATGCCAAACAATAAAGTGAATAAAGTGATACCCTGTTCTTTCACAGCCATGCTTTTGTAATGTGTGCAGCATGTGGTTTTGCACTGTTTTACTTAAAAATCCCATAGACATGCCTGGAAAAGACCTCTAGCCAGATGTCATCTATTAACAAATTACCATGACAGACCCTGACTTTCAGACTTGTTGCTGATAACAGTCTGGATGGTCCTTTTCATCTTGGATCTGAAGCATAGTCGTCTTTCTCTGTCAAAACAAATCTGAAATACATATTCCTCTGACCAAAAATCTACATTGCTCCACCCCCGTGCAATGGAAAAATGGTATTTATTTATAGCTGTAGTAATTATTTGGGCAGTATGCCAGATTAAACTGCCCCTGCAGAGCTGTTTAGCTCAAGCTTGTGAAGGTACACCTGATAGTCAGGTCAGATCGAGGTCAGATCACATTCTCACAGCACAGAAACCACTACAGCGTTCCTTTGGGACGAGACCGAGACCGCCTCCTCTCAAGGTCTCTGTGCAGTTGTTTTGGTCTGCATCTGAGTATGATTGCTGTATTCACAAAATACCCAAAACGATTAAAAAAGTGATGTACGAAAGAAAAGCAGTGATTTTAATCTCTAAAATACACTTTCACAGCAATTCAACAAATTCCTGTCATCTTGTAATATTGAGTCAAGTGGCAGTAGAGTAATATATAATAGTATATGTAATATTTGATTGTATGACACAGGCATTCAAAGACAGAATAAAACAGGTTTATTCAGCTCAAGTGTATTTACTAGTGCATCTCAAAAAATTTGAATGTCATTGAAAAGTTACTTTATTTCACAAATTCAGTTAAAAATGTGAAACTTATATTATATAGATGTATTACACACAGTGTGAACTATTATAAGCATTTAATTCTTTTGTTGTTGATGATGGATTACAGCCAATGTAACCCCCAAAGATCAGTGTCTCAGAAAATTAGAATATTGTATAAAACCAATTGGTACTTTTTGCAGTGTGGGAAGTGTGGCAAGTCCTGCTGGAAAATGAAATCTGCATCTCCATCTACCAACGTCTTAATGTTATATAATATTCTATTTTTCACTGAGACACTGATTTTTTGGGTTTTCATTGGCTGTAAGCCATAATCATCAACAATAAGATAAATAAACACTGAACTCTGTGTGTAATACATCTATATAATATATGAATTTCACATTTTGAACTGAAGTAAGTTTTGAAGATATTCTAATTATTTCAGATGTACTAGGATGTGGGATATGGATTTTATAAAACTATTCTAGTGAATCTCTTTAGCCCATGATGTTAAACAGATGCCCTGCTTAGTTCACTCATCCCAGTTGTCTTGGATCTCTCACCTCTCTCTCACACACACACACACACACACAATCACACCACTCACAAACTCTCCCGCAGCCTAGCAACCTTCAGCATCAGGTTAAGCCTAGGCCCGAGATGACACTCTGTAACCACAACGACCCTGTCCTCCGCTCGCCTGTCAGCGTCCCTCCAGGTGAGAGTACCTATCTATTTAGGGGCTAAATGAAGCAGAAATGATGGAGTGTTTGTTTTCCCACACTTTTTTTTCTTCTTTTTTTCCCAGCCTCGCTACACACACACACACACACACACAGACGCTTCCCTCCAGCCGTGGGCAGGATTCATCAGGGCCGAAATGCAGAGCCGTGAAGTGTTAATTTAGCGCTCCTGCTGGCAGAGAGGCTGCTTGGGGAAGGAGAGGTGAGCTCTTGCAGAAAATGACCCTCATGCTCTGATTGTTCATTGGATTTTTCCCCCTCTTTTTTTTCCTTTTCTTTAAGGGCTGCTGACTGGCAATCAGAGCAGAAAACAAAGTAGACGAGGGGAGGTCGCTGAGAGCTAATGTGTCAGTGGACAATTAGAAAGACGTACCTAAACCACTGTTCACGCAGGCTTTTGGTGTGAGACTACACACTGCTGAGTGAAGTATCGATCGTGAAGAGGAGCATTCAACTGCATTGATTTTCAAGTGTTAGAGTCACTTTTCTTAAACCTATAGTTAGCCTTGTAAAATCGGATTTGCCGAACTACTGCTACCACGACTGAATCAGTTTTCTGAAACAAATAGTTGCAACAAATCAGTTGAGTTCTGAATTAATACAAAATATTATTGTGATATTTAATAATATTTTCTTTAAACAATACATGGATATGATTCTAATATCGGATCGCCTAACACACTTAAACACACCTGAATAGAATAATATATTAATATAGAAGGCTATATGCTATTATATATTTTTTTCTAAAATACATAGATAGATATAATTGAATATTTGTAATACGGAAGGTTGTTCATAATATTTATTGTGTTGTTCATGGAATAATCTTTAAGCATAACATAGTGATTAGTGACCATAGTGTAATGTTAACAAACCTCACTGTGTTGTGACATCATTTCACTTAAACTATTTAACCAAAACTATGATTATTAAAAATGCATGTATTTATCATTAAGTATTGGGGTAGTAGTAAGTCACCCAGTAATTGGTGTTGTTTTTTTTATCACCTCTGGAAAAATTGCTTATTGCTTCTATAATCTATTATGATTATGTTCAAAAATAGCATATATGGCTTTACAACTAATATATCTGTTTTTTTGGACATGTGTCAATAGTTATTTCAGTCATATTTGCATGTTTGATGTGTACTTCTATAATACTACTAAAAAAAACTAATATAACAAAGTCAATTTAAAAAGCTTTTTTTTTTTAAGTCATTGTTAACATTTATATTAATCCATTGACGAGATAATTATAACACAATATAAAGAACAAACCCTAGATTTGTGTCAAAAAGTGACCTAAAAAAAACTGATTTTATTTATTTATTTAAGTTTTTATTTTTATGTATTTTATATGTAACAAGCTCAAATGGAAATGTGTCATTCCAGCTTCAGGCAGTCTATAATCCCATAGATGTTTTCATTCAGACTCTCCCTCATTTACTCGAGAACATCCTCATGTGCACACACACACACACACACACACACACACACACACACACACACACACACACACACACACACACACACACAGGCATACACAGGCCATACACTCTCAAGCATACACACTTTCTTCTCCACCACCCCATTCACTTCAGCTGAGTGATTAATAGAGCTGAGCTCTGCCCAGTACTCGCTGAAACTTAAACAAAAAGGCAGCTCCATACAAAGATTACGGCTGCACATTACAGGTGGAATGAACCATGAAATTGCTTTTTTCCCCACCTGCAGTGCCGCCGCCGTGCCGCGGCCACTGCCACTCTCTGTAGGGGAGCAGCGCACAAACATTAATGCTCCCTCACCGCAGATAACAAAACAATCCCATAGGCCTGCAGCTTAGAGAACACGCCGCTGGCAGTTGACCACCGAACACACACACACCACACACACAAATACACACACACACACACACACACACACTAAAGCCAAAGCTAAAAGAATTATAAGCCACGTTTGGGCACAGTTTATTCTACTTCATTATTCCTTGTCCTAGAGGGACAAACAGTCATGGAAGCCTGAGACAAAAGTATTATTTCAGTAGTCATGTTCAGAGACTTTTATGAAATGTTTATAATTATTTTTTGCTGTAAAATGTATTCATAGTCTGCTAAATCAATGTTTATTTTTCCTGATCTTAAACATAACCCTGACTTAAATCCTATTCCCCCAACCTGAACTTCATTCTCCACCCCAGTCCAAACCCTGATCCTAATCTTAACCCTTGTGTGGTGTTCGGGTGACCCGTTTTCATTTTTCATCAAAAGATACAAAAAAATATTTTTTCTAACTCAAACTCATTGGCATTGGCTAATTTTTTGTAAAAAAACATATATCAAAACACATTTTCGATAAACACACACTGTACACCCCCCCCCCCCCACACACACACACACATTTATATTACATACAGTATGTTTGGCCAAGGGCTAATAAACATTGCTTCATTTGTAAATTTGAAACTAAACAAATTTTCTACTCATATCTTGAGTTAAATTCATTTCATTTCTTTTACATTTTATTTAAAAAACTAATAAAAAAGAGTAGCACTTTTTAAAAGAAATGTAACATAAGAAAGGTAAAGGGGAAATCCTAACTTTTAAACACTGCTGAGAATCAGGGGTGCTTTTACCAGAACCTATGTATTGCTGTGTACTTAACCTCAATGAATTAATTTAGGAACATTCTTACAATTGCTCTACAAGTATCTCCCAAAATCCTTCAAAACTAGTGTAGTACTTAAATTGGTTAATAAATGTAAGAGTATTGTGACCCATTTGACTAAGTACTTCTTAATACATTTCTACTTAAGAAACATCTTTTTATTTGTTGAACTTCCCTCAGAGTATTTTATCTATTCTACTTCTGTGAGCATTTGTTTGGAGTTTGGTCTTGGAAAAAAACAGGTAATTCCATATTTTTGGTAACTTGCAGAAGCTGAGCTTGCAGTTATAGTTCTTGATGACACTATGACTATTTTGTCATTTCTTTGAGCATTTGGTTGGAGTTGATTCTGGAAAAAAATATGTTGCTGTTTTCGCATGTATGGGCTGACTTGTAAAAGCATATTGGTGTGCTTACATATAGGCCTTATGTGCAAGGTGTGGTAGAAATTTCAAGGGTGTTGCTTTTGATGATTTGTATAACACTAATTAAATACATATTAGTTATTACTAGAATTATAATATTCACTTAATAAGATTTTTGTGGGATGATAATTATAAGAAACTATGGGTAAACCAGTGATTCTGTTTTTAGACTGCTTGGGCCTTTAATGCACAGATATAGTGGTGGGGTCAACAAAGAACTGCTGAAATCACACCTGATGTTAATAAAGTTCCATTGTGCTTAAAGTTGTTTAAAAATTGTTTAAATTAATCGTCATTCCAAAATGCTCCCCAAAAATGAGTTTGAGCTCCTGGGTTTCTTTTATATTCTGGACCGTCTTACTTCTATACTGTTAAACACCTTCCTGTCTTGTTTTGCAGAATTGGGTTGAACTTGAGCTGTAGGTATAGATCTATCCACTTCATAATTCATTCTGATACTTCTGTTAACTGTCTGTCAGTAACCGCTGGTGACCTTGTTCCTTTCTAACCGTACATTCCTTTAATATTGGTTTCATCTGTCCAAAGAATCTTGCTCCAGAACTGAGGGCAGGCTGTTATAGCTGGTTACCAGCGGCTTGCTTTTCTGTTCTTAAGTATTACCAGTGGTCTTAAATAAAACCGCTTTATTTACATTGATGAAGACATCCTTCTCGAGAGTGCTCTTCATCACCTTTTGGTGTTTCTGTATTTGCATCCCTTCTTATTATTTAGAAACTCCTAATGTTTCTGTGATTTCTAAGTTAGGTTCGTTTTATTATTTTCTTCAGACTAACCTGGACAGCATATTCCATAAGAGTTCCCATTAACGGCTGCAAAATGCAAACTTAACTCTTGGAATCAAGTCCAGACCTTGAATCTCCTTTATCTGTGATTAAAGCAGCAGTCCTCAAGGTTTTTTCTTTAACAATGAAAGCAGTAGTACTCCTGAGTGGGCAGAGGGAAAACTATTATAAAAAAAAATGTCATGCTTCTACCACCATTCTTCTACCACCATATATGTTTATAGTCATTTTATAACCATACGTTTCTAGCAGGTCCCTGAAGCTCATTACCTGAACAAATGCCTTACTGCTAATGCTGCTGATACAAAGTAGAACTGCGGACATGGAGATATAAGAACAGCGAAGTCAGTCCTCATCTGCTCATTCACTCATCGCAAGCCTGAGAAACACCACCAGACCACAACCACCAGATTCATTTACTCTGATAAGTGACTGCACCACAATGCAGGTTTTAAAAGTACTTTCACCAAAAACGTACAGACTTACAGTCACTTTTAATAACAAAGAGCAGGCGACCCATGGTCATGAAAAAGGAATTCAGGATTCTTTAAATTGATCTCTATTTGCTTTTAAAGCAGGATCCAGGTGGTGTCCTCTGTGCACTAATAACCATCTTAATTCTCAGCTTCTGCAGTAAAGAAACAAGGAAATAAACAAAGCCATTTCAAGAAAGTCGACAGTGGAACTATTTTACAGTGGAAGATGGAACCCCTATATCTGTGGCTTTTTGTGCTTCACAATTTATAGCATTTCTACATATAGTGTTTATTCTTCCCTCCTGTTCCATTTTGCCATTTTTTTCTAAACTGTCCAAGCTTAATTTTGCAAATAAAACAAAGAAAGAGCTTTACTTTAACTGACTCAGCTAAAACAAGGCTGAAATGGCTTCTAATTTTAAATATCCATTACATCTGAAATAGTGCCACAGTTACATTGTATAAATGTCAACAGTAGAACATATCTGCAGCATTATTTAACCCTTTTCAGACCTGAATTATGTTTCAGTGGAAAAACATATGACTCTAATGTCTAATCTGTATAATCTGTATAAAAACGAAGTCCAATTAACTAAAATATTGAATTGCATTGGATGCCGGTGTATAACATTTTTATTTTGATTTGATTTAATTTTGACCTTTTTACTTCACAAATCATCCATAAACAGAAATATTAACATGATAAAAGTGTTCTAAGTCACATAAAATTTGTAAAAATTAGCTTTTAATTTGCCTCATTGGCTCTAGTGCTGCCATGCCGTAATGTCTGAGTTGCTTTTTTTTCTGAGGCAGTGGGTGGGGCTAGGCTACAGTGGATTTTTCATTGGCTGGTTAATGTTCTATTCTGATAGACAACATGTTTTAATTAGCGTTATGTGCAACAAAACATAAAAAGCACATTCTGTCCATTGTAATGGATGCAGGGTCCAAAAGGGTTAAGGAGGTACAAAAAGTTGTATGTATTGTAAGTAAGATGACAACTAACCCTAAATAACCCTGGTTATTCTGTGGTTTTAATCAAGTATGTCTTTTTCATGACATCACTTCATTCCTTTTTACTAGGTAAAAAGATGGCTGTTATTCCTAAACAGTTAATTTAATATTTTTTTGTGGTTACCCCCCTGAATTAAAGCTGAGTTTGCACTTTAGTTGTAATTCCTGATTGCTTTATCTAATCCATCCTTCCATCTTCTTATCTGCTTTTCCCTGGTCAGGGTTGCAGATCCAGGAAGCCTGGAATCGTTGGGCATAAGACAAGAATACCCCCTGGACAAGGCGCCAGTCCATCACAGGGTACCACACACAATCATTCCCTTAAACCCTCACACCTAGGAGGCAGTTTACCACAGCCAGTTCTCCCCCCATACCCACAATACCATGTATTTTTGTGAGGTAGGAGGTAACCCAGACATGATAGACATGTTTTGATAGAGAACACACTAAACGTCTCACAGACTGGGACTGGAATAAAGATCAAACCCACATTGTGAAGTGAACATTGTAATGGTGTACACAAGCAAAATTACCCCTCAAAAAAGGTGTAACTTTTCACTGTCTGACTGTGTGCTGTGCTTGGTCTGAGTTACAGACTGAGCAAGGCCATGGAGTAGCTGAGAGTGAATGATAGCTGGGTCCTCTCTCCTCCAATATGACTGTCAGCCAGCTGGGAGTTCATATAAAAGTCTATTGGTATTGAGCACCTATTGCTCTTCTCCAAGTGCATTGATACATTCTGCTTTGAATGGAAGAGATACTGTATCAGGTATTGGCTGTATTGGAAGATAAATAGTCCGGAATGTCCTATACAAACCATATTTTGGAATAATTGTTGAGAATACTTATTGTTTTAAGCATGGTACCCTTTCAAAATGCTTTTTACACTTAATTCTATCTCCATAGAGTGCACATGCAATACCTTATAGAGAGGCCACAACAGCTTTTTTTTTTTTTTCAGCCTGCCATCGACAGCGGCGTGTTTCCTCCGTAACAAGGAATAGCAGAAGTCATTGACAAAGTAAGGTAAAGGTTAATTTTTTTAATTATTTCGCATGGAAAAAGAAATGTGCGCCTCTGCAGCCTCCGTGTTTTAAGTAATACATTTCTTTTATGGGCCAAATTCAATCACTTGAGGTCATCTGTCTCTTATGTGTATGCAAATCTCAGTGAGGATTGAACTGATTTGAATGAAACCATTTCAGACCATGAGCATGAGGGAAAAAATGATGAATTTTCATGTACCTTCTTTCTCTTCACCAGTAAGTATCAAGGCTATGTTTTACATAGCATTCTAAATTATTTTCACATTCACAATGCTCTCCACACACACAGCGAGAGAGAGAGAGAGAGAGAGAGAGAGAGAAACAGATGAATAAGAGCAGTGAGGGAAAGCTCTTTTCTTTCTCTTTTTCTTTTCTTTCTCTTCTCCTCTCAAGTTGCTGGCTCGGTGCTTGGGCAGGTGTCAGAGTTCACGGCTACAAGCCGCCGATGTTGAGGGGAGCGAGAGGGAGACGATTCAGTGGAGATGGGAGAGCTCAGATCAAGCACACAGATTAAAGGATTCACTCCTGCCTGAGGACAGCTCTCCATGCACATCCCTGTAGAACAATCAGCCAAAGAGCTCCTGCATCTGGGCCCCAAATCCATATCTTTTAGGGTCACTGTCATTGGCACCAAGCCAGCCACAAGAACAGAGGCTGGGGAAGATGTTTACCTTTGCGGAGACGCGGCACAATTGATTCATTTAATGGATCAGTTATTACTCAATACAGATAGTAGAGTGCAGTAAATAGGATGCCATCTTCTATTAAATCCTATTACCTTGTGTGAATGCACTCTTGTTATGTGGCACAATATGAGTGAAATATGTTTTGATTAGTATGAGTGTAAAAAATGCATCAGTAATGCATCAGTGGTGCATTCATCTGAAGGTCTTGATTCAGCTGCATTGATTCTGGAGATTTAGTATCTTTTATATTAATGATGCGTGTACAAATCTATAACACGCTCAGGGTATTATGTTTGTGATCTGATTTCGAGCACATTTATATATTTATTTTATTTTTATAAGTCATTTTGGATCTTACATAATCTTAAATAATGGGTTAACATTGAAGCAGGGTGGCATTTTAGATCCACACTACTGGATAATAATTATTAGATTTTGAGATTTTGTATTAGTTTGCATGAAAGGTGGCCTGATTTTAAATTGTAGTTATAGCTACAGTTATTCTATAAAAAAACAGGTTATTTATTCTGTTGTGTGGAGTGTAAATACTATTAATAATCTGATTTAAAATTGTAAATAATAATGTTCTGATCTGATTTGATATTTGTCAAGGATGTCTCAATTACAAATAGTAAGAAAAAATAGGTTTTCATAAAATATGCTCGGTATTTACAGTGAAAATACTTTATTAAACATGCAGCATAACTTGCCATCAGCAGCCAGAGCCCGAGAGAGCACAATTGATTACGTGTTCTGGGTTGATGAAGGCTTTTCCTCCCCACATGAAATTCCCAGTGTGATGTTGATCAGTACAGGTGTTTGTTAGCTGATGTATCAGAGCTTCTCAGTGTGCTGGATACCCAGTGATGCAGCATCAGCGATAGATTGACCTTTACATCTATCAGAGGAAACACGTGCTAATTTTCATCCTCATGGTGTTGAAGGTATTCCTACTAACAGGGGGGATTCATATGAACAGGGATTGTGCAATTTTGGCCTTCCAAATTGGGGAGAAAATAGAATAGTTACATAAAGAGAAAATAGAATTGTTACATAAAAACAAAATGTACCAGTCAAAGGTTTATACACACATTCTCATTAATATTTGTTCTTTATTTGTATTATTTAATACATTGTAGATTAATATTAAAGAACACATGCAATTAGGTAGTAGACAAAAAGAGTGTTTGGCCCTCACACCTGCTATAAAAGCCAAACCCATGTGATCTGGAACAAATTAGAGCAGAGCTGAGTGAAGGAAAAACACTTACCCAGTGTTCAGCACCTCTAGAACTCCTTTAAGACAGTTGGAGAACCATTCCAGGTTCTACCTCATGAAGCCGACTGAGAGAATAATGCCTAGAGTGGGCAAAGTTGGCATCAAAGCAGAATGTGCTACTTTGAAGAATCTAAAGTATAAAACATATTTTGGCTTGTTTAACACACTGTTGTTTACTTCCTTATTGCATATACATTTCTTTATAGGGTACCACTTTTAGATAAGGCTCCTTTATAAAGGGTTTTATAAATAGTCTATAAGGGAGTTTATCAGTGGTTAATAATAAGGTTGTAAATACTTTATAAACCATTAATAAGTAGTTGCAACACAAAATAAGGATACTTCTTATTTTTTCAGTCAGTCAGCATTAACATATTTATATATGTTAATGCTTACTGATGAAACAGACAAAGTAAGATAAGTATCCATATAAATGAATGTGAAATCACTATTTTAACAACAGGCCACTGTTGCCCTTCTATGTATGTGTTGTAACTGCTTATTAATAGTTTATAAAGTATTTATAACTTAATTAAAGATATTAATAAACTCCTGTATAAACTATTTATTCATGTTTTATAAAGGAGCCTTATTTTAAAGTGGTACCTTTTATTGTTTTGAAGTTTTTAGTGTTAATCTACAAGGAAGAAGATATAAAAAATCATTAAATGAGGAGCGGTGTGTCCAAAATTTTGACTGGTACTGTATATAAATAAATAACAATACCAACAACATATTATGTTATTAAGTTTCACACTGTTACAACACAAATACCATGCAGTTTTTTATACGAAGTCAATTATTTTTTTAGAAATTCTACAATATTTTCTGTTAAGAGATTGTTAGCTGGAAAAAAAACTTTATATGTGGGAGAAGTTTATATGTTTTCACAGGGAGAATGATTATTATTGTGTTTTGTGTGTTTACCTATTTGTCTTTATGTCTAAAAACTCATTTTTGAATAGTGAAATAAAACAATTTGACATGTTGATGTGACAGACTAAAGTATATGATGTTAACTTTTGAACCTTTTTATTTTCATTGGTTGACAACTCGCGCTCTTCTGTTTTTCCACAGCACTGTTGGAGTGACTAAAGGCCTCAGTGTTGCAGTACACTGCCCGGAGGCATCCGTGAAAGCTTATTATCCCAACTTAGGCCTGAAAGTGAACTGTGAGGCTGCGCCAAACCCCAGCAGGAAGCTAACAGACTGTGCCAGAGGAGGCCCCCTGAGGGCCCGAGGGCATTGTGTCAAGGCCTTGTCTACTTCACACATATTAAGGATCACATGCCACAATTTCACACCTCGGTAGGGGAGAGGGTAAACTGCACCCCCGCCCCCTTTTCCCTTTTGGCAGTGAGTTGGGCAGAAGTGACATTTATTGCCTGTTAGCTGTTAACAAGTGAGTTCAAGGTCAGTGTTGTTAGTCAGCGTTGATTAGCGCATTCAGCGGCGTGAACCGGGCCCCGTTTACGCCGTACACGTTGAGGGTTACGGCAGCAGGTTGTTTTCAGTAGATTTTTTTTGTTATTTTTTTTGTGTGTGACATGCATACACCCTGTTGAGGAAGAAAGAAGCTATTGACTGCTCAGTTGTGCAGGGGGTGCATTTTTCTGCACTCCACTTCAGGGGTTGGAGACATTTCTACTGTCATTTTCCTCCAGTCCTTCAGAGTAATTCTTTTCTCCCCCTCCATTTCTGCAGCAGTGCACTGTGTGGCGGCCTGAATTGTGTGTTATTACCCAGCTGGAGACAATATCATTACTACATATTTGCTGTCAAGGGTCTGCAAAGAATGGTGCCGTCGCGGGCCTCGGTGATCTAACAAGCTCACACAGTGCTCCTGAATTACCCACTCCTATAGGGAGGAAGTCAAACACTAGCCGCTTGAGAGGTGAGCGAACAAAAGAGAATGTCTCTCTCTCTCTCTCTTTCTCTTTCTTCCTCTCCCACATCTTTTACTGACAATATACAGTATAAAATCACACAGATTCCCAGTTCACTGTCAGATTTTTTCCTCATATCCTCATATTTTCTTTAACTGAAAGTGCAATGTACAATACCTGCCTAACAATTTTCTTAAGTCTTAACTGTTAAAGTTCATTCAGTCTCATATACAGTATTAAATGTTACTCTCTCTCTCTCTGTCTCTCTCTCTGCATGTTTATTTCCCCCCTTAATCATTTAATCGCTTACTGTATCTGTTTGCCATCATTCTATGCACATGTGTAATAGTATGCACATGTAAAATAGTCTCAGTAACACAGAGTGCAATTCAGCTTGAAACAAAGGGAAAGTCTTATTTATTTTACTCCAGTTATGGAGTAATTATGAAGCATTTTTAAAATTGTGACATCTTGGATCACTGACCTTTAAAGAAATTTGGTAAAAAAAATATTGTATTGTATAATTTTCCCGTATATATGTAAGAATAATATTGCTATTTATTTATTTTTTTTTCTAGTACTGAGTAGCCCTACTACGAATTCAAATTTAGAACAATATAAAACCTTTTAGAGAAGAGTAAGAACAAAAGCTTTTAGCTCTACTAGATAATATTCAATAATGCTTGTAAGGTTGTCCATTATATACTCATACAGTCTTCTGCAAAGGTCACCCATATTTAAAGTACAAATTTACTTGTAACTTATTGAGGAAGGACATAACATTTGTACTGTGCTATTATTTTTACGCAAGCCACAATTATATTAAAGCTTTAGAATATGTGGAATATGTGGATGCATGTCTCTGTATATAGTTTGAACGTATTTTCTCTTGAAAAACACATTTAAATTTGACCAGGGGTTCCCAGACATTTGCACAAAACTGTTTCTGTACTGAAGAAAAAAGACAGTTCTCAGGAAACAAGTACAGCTAGGTCTTTTAGACAAAAATAATAATAATTTTCTTTTTTTTTGTGATGAATGACTGGAAACTTGGAGCTTGAACTTTCGTATTCATTGATTTATTACTGTGAACACAGACAACTAAAAAGAAACAACAGTGGAAAATGGCCCACAAAACCTTTTAGATATACTTCAACGTACAACAGAAAATAGAAATGCTTATGCTTTTATAGTTTTGCAGTACTGTTAAAATGAAAAAAAAAAGTTTGTGTATATGTATATGTATATATATACATATACATATACATATATTTTTTTCCCCATTTCATTTGAGGGTTTTTTTTTTATAAACATACTGTACATATATATCCTTGGAACAGAAGAATACACAGAGAGAATGCTCTGCTGATTTGAAGGCAAGCAGAAACACTTGATGAGGCGCAGATGAGGCGACATATCTTTAGCATTTCCGATCTAAAGCCATTCGGCCAATCACAATTGCGAGAGTCCTTGATTTCCTGAGAACAATACATGAAAGGCTTGCAGAAAGCAACATTTATACTGCTGTGTGATTGGAATCATGAGCATCCACACCAAGCAAGCCCTCATACAGGAGCTTGAATACATGCAATTTCTTTTGGTGACCCTTTACAAAACAGTCAGGCTTGTATCAGATTCCATGTGAGTAGCTAAATATGTGTAGTAATGTTGGACCTGATTAGTATGAGAAAGATAGGGGCGGTTGTTTCCTCTTTTTGCTTGTTATTCGTCTAAACGGTGATGTTTGTTCTAGATAATGAGCAGAATTTGGACAAAAACACACCAATTAATTAATGATGAGCAGTATGTGCTGATAAGATAAGGTTTCAGACCTGTGGTCTCTGCATTACCCCGATTTTAATAGAAATTTGAGACGCATAGCTGCACAAATTAATGTTTTCTTTTCATAGCTTCAATATGCTAACGGACAAATTGACTCCCTGTCCTCTGCCTGCGATTTAATTTTAGATCGAGCGATAGGAGATTAATGGTTGGTATCTCATCTTTTCAGATCCAGTGGAATTACTGAAGAGGATATGATTAGTTGAACAATAGCAAAAGAACCCACTTTATGGAAGCCTTAGCAACAAAAGGAATCGAGAAATCGCCACCGACTGAAGTGGGGAGGAATTTGGCACTAAATGTCCTTGTCTGCTGCACTTAATTCTTACCCAGGGATTTTTTTTTTCATGGGTTGCTACACAAAACATAGTTGGGGGCCAACTAGTGCCGTTCTATCAAAAGCGCTCCTGTTTTGTTATTGTTTATAGCAGAAGCGGAGGGCTGGCGCGGCGGCTATGTGTGGTGCCGCACTACTGTTTGTTTGGAACTGGCAAAATGCATCAGTGGGCCTTTTAACGTGGACGCCACCAATCAGAGGCTTTAAACAAACCGGGGCTTTTCGGGGTGTCTGAGGGCAGCACTTATCTAAAACAATGCCTGGTCAAGGTCTGTTTCATTTCCCAGCTATGAATATCAAAGATGAATAAAACCCAACTTAACTGCAAGAAGGTGCTTTGTTCTAATTTGGACAGACACAAAACACACTATGCTTCAGCGCTAGTCCGCAGTCCTGGCCAAACAGGTGTCTGGCTTTGCAACATTTGGTCAATGAAACCCTAATCTCCTTTTTTTGCAGTAAAATGCCTTCTGTAACAGTAAGCTACTCTTGGCTAAAGTAGACGAGAACACGGGGGCGTGTTGTGACAGTGGCCGTGGACTGCCAAGCCTTCTGAAGACCTTCTGAAGCTGTGTCAGATGGCGGTTAATCACTGCTCACTCCGAGCCAGTACACACAGTCCGCTTCTTAACTGAATGTCACATAAACTACACTGTATTTAATTTATTGTAAGAAGTGTAACTTAAAAATTAAAAAATTAGACTTGACCTTAATGTAGTAATGTTTCAACTTTTACTTGGAGGTTAATTCAGTCAAATAAAAATAATAATATTAATCAAACAAATCATCCATATTGCCTTTAAACCATCTGAGTCTGAATCTGTATGGAAGCTGGATTTATTAAGCAATGATACATATATATAATCTAAGCTAAAAGTGTTTTTTTTTTCTTATCTAATCTAAAAACTATAAAACACAACTGTTGTTAATAGGTAGAATACCTATTATATAATTTACAGAGTAAAGGACAACGTAGTATGTGTTTTAACAATGCCTTAACATGCTAAAATAAATAGATAATATGATAGTATATAATCACTGTTGTGAAAATACATGAACACACTGGTCTAGATAACTTTTTAATAGGATAAAAAGTATGTCTAACATTTACTTATACTTTTATTTGATTGCAAGATATTGTCAACTTCATTTGATTCTCCCACTACAGTGCTACTCGCAATAATTAGTTTTTTACGTTTTTGACTTTTGCAAATGGATGGGGAGCTTCACTACCCACCACCAAACCTAATTCTCCATATAAAGCAGCCAGTGACTCAAAATCTCTGACTAAAACACCCAGCGAGGGAGAGCTCACATTTTTTCCCTTCTTCAAAGTTGGCCAAAAAGCTTTTGAGTTGGTCAAAGTTGGGGCAGCGTGTCAGAGGTTTGAGATTAAGGTTAAAGATTAAAATTGGGCCTGCCTTCTCCGTGGAGTTCTTTTTTCGGCATGCACTCTCCAAACCAGAAAGCCAACTTGAGACGCTTAGGAGAAAGATTAGGAGGCACTCTTGCAGACCCAAGAGGCTTTCAGCTTGTGTTGAGAATGTAAATGCAGAGTTAGTGCGATAAGGTCAATAAGGTTAGCGCGATAAGGTCAGCACTAGCCGTGTGGCGGCAATCCTCTGACAGTCTGTCTGTGCGGGAAGGAGCGAGCCCGCTCTATAACTTTATTGCTTGGCAGTCATCAGTGTCATTTACTGAGATGCATTCTGTGTGATTCAGCCAGAGGCTGTGGGAGGGAGTGGGGCCGTATCTTAATGGGATCCTTACCACTTCCTCTACACTATTCTCTAAGAATCTTTCAGTGGAATTTCGATATCATATTCAGCACATCCATTACAGCCCGACAGATATGGCAATTACATTTTTTTTTCTTTCTTTCTTTCTTTTTTGCAGAGGGTTTTCAGATAAAGTGATAGAAATGGGGAATGTCGACTAATATTACTCTTTTTTTTTGTTGTGCGTGTGCTCAAGTATTTCACACTCAGAGAAGTTAAAAAGCAAATTGGAAGCTGATTTAGAAAATGAAACAGTTTACAGATGAAATGATACTGTAATTATTTCGAATGGAGCACTCTGACCTAGTGCAGCAGTATTTTTATTTCTTTTTTCATCGCAATTAATTCTGGCATCCAGATATGAGCGTTCGCTCTTCTCTTTTTATTTTTTATTTATTTGAACAAATATGTTCTGTAAACACTGGTGTGAAAAGTCATCCTCCTTTAGAGGTCTAATTTTCGTAGGCAGTGTCTACGGCTAACAAAGCGGCGCAACTCTGTGTGTTTCGAGGAAATACAAGACCAATCACAGGTGCATGTCAAAATCAATTTAGCTAAAGAAAAGTGGCCGAGGGGGTTGTCTCCCCTCTTCTTTTTAAAAAGGGTTTTCAACAGCTCGTTGCCTTTGAATAACATGGCACTGCATTTATCCCCGTCCTTCACATTTTCCTCAGCTCCGCAGCCTGCTGCCGCCTTTGACGTCTGCCTGTGTGTCCTCAGGAGAAGAGGAAAGGAGAGAGAGGGAGAGAGAAAGAGAGAGGGAGAGAAAGAGGGAAAAAAAAACAGCCATTGTCTTCAGCTGATTCCGGGCAACAGTTCAGATACAGAAAGGGCACTGAGCCAAGTCATCTGCAGCAAGAGAGTCCTCAGCAAAGGCAAGGCAACAAAACACACACACTCACACACACACACATACAGAAACAGACATTTGTTAGTGTCTTGAAGCCAGAGGATGGGGCTGGATGGGAAAACTGCGTTTTTTTATAGGGTTGTTGGAGAGTAAGAGAGTGGGAGTTGTAGGGGAGGGGGATGTGGGAGGTGGGGTGCATGTGTGGTGGGTGGGGGTGCGGCATTAAACCTCGACGAGAACAACCAATCACCTCATTCAGCAGCTGCCTCCACACTGCTCATATTGTCAGTTCGCCAGTTTAAAGGAACCTTGAACGGCATCAAAGATCTTTTCAAAGCCTTAATCCTAATAGGTCGCGGTTTGTTCTGTCACATCAAAAAAAAAAAAAAAAACGAGCGAGAGAGGTACAGAGGGGAAGAATGCATCACAGGGGAGCTGGCAGAGATTCTTATGGGGAAGATTGGCAGAGGATTTGTGGCGCAGGGAGCACTAAAATCTGAAATATCGGCCGTGGAAAGCCTGCTGTAATAGATATGAAATGGGCCTTCTCAACACCATGAAAGCCTGACATTTGCTGAAAGTTTGTCGTGAGAAGCCCTTTTATTCCCTGCCATCTATCAGCGTTTGTACTGCCACCATGTCCACATTGGAAATTCGGAAGTGTCACTCTTCAGGGTTAGGACTGGATTGGTCATTTTGGGATTTTTTTTTTTTTTATTCCTTTCTGAAATGCGGAATCTTCAGTGAAAGAAGGTTTTTGTTCAATTTTTTTATTTTTCGTATTGTTGTTATTTGCTTACGGAGAATTCAACTTACGGAAAATAAGCGTTATCTTAGCCTCACATACACACACACACACACACACACACACAGACTTACCAAATGCTTAAAAAATGCACTAAAAACATGGTTTGCACAAGTGCACAAGTGTCCAACACATGCAAATACACAAAATCACACATACACACACAAGCACATAGAAATGGACCCATAACCCCCTCCTCCCCACCACCCCAAACACACACAAAACACTGGTCTGTGTGTGTTTACCTCTCACCTCCTGACACTTTAATCTGCGGTCCACCAGTGTCTCTCATGCATTGGAACTGATACAATCTCGTGACATAAGGCTCCTACCTGTGAACCGACACTGCACAAGTGGCGTGTTAATTATCCAGCCGTGCGAAAGCAGCTATCGATTTCCTGCCAGCACATCAGGGCTCCGAACACACACACACACACACACACAGAAAAAAAAAAATAATAAAAAGAGGGGCTCTTTGTTTTTCACACCCATTGCAGTGGATGCAGTAGATGGCAGTGATGAAACAGATCTTTTGCTGGCAAGAAGCTACCAATAAAACAAGCCCAGCATCGAGCCGAGGGATGGGCTCAGTAGAGGAGGAAAAATCTCGGTGGGGAGAAAAGATAATGATGATGTCGGGCTCTCTAGCATTTTGGAGTCGACAACAAAGCGAGGGGAATTCACTGAAGTGACTGAGAGACTGACTTTACTGAGAGACACACGGCCAGTATGAAAAGCCTCAGGCCGAGCCGGACTTTCAGAGGCTTGGATGGCTCTGTATTGGCCCCCGTGATGGACCAGGCTGAAATCCCACTGGTGCTTGTTATTTCCCACCCCTGTGGCTCAAAACGGAGCCAGAAGTTGGGAAAAACAGTCCCTTAAAGACAGTGCACAAACTTCGAGAGGAAAATACGGCTAATGATGCTATCACAAATATAGCTATTCTCCCCCAACCAAATAGGTCCCTAAACAGGGACAGTGATGTGTTTGTGCTTTGCGGCAGTCAGGCAGGGCCATTGTCAACTTTGCAGTGTACAAAAAATGTTATGCATTCAAAGAGTGAAATCAACATCAAATGGCATGGTGTAGGCCTCGTGAGAGAAGAACCACACGGCAAAAAATGATCAATAACATACTAAAGATAAAAATATTTACTGTATGTATGTATGCATGCATGGAAGAATTCAAATGCATGTACACACATCTCTATACTGTCCAAAAAAACATGTATCTCTTTTTATTTGTGTGTTGAACTGTATCTGCTCTTTACACTGTGTAAATAATTCTGTGAATAATAGTAAAACAGACCAACATAAGTGCTCTAAAATACCTGGAATAAACTTTTTCTTTTACACTGATTTCCATTCAAAGTTCTATACATTTTTGCCTTTGCCTGTAAAGTCACTATTGTGGGTTTCATTAGAAATGCATTTTTTATTGGACTGTGACGATATATGCATTCTTGTGAATGATAATAATATATCATAAATGACTGTCCTTACTTTAAAGCTTTAGGTCTGATATAAATATAGGTATTGTATTTGTACTTAAACTGCCACAGCATCAACTAGCATAAAAGCCGGGGTGGTTAAAAGTGAGTGATGTGGTATATGTTTGTGACACATTATGGTATTATTATAGAATAACACAGTTAACTACTACCTCTTTAAACTAAATGGCAATGTTTTTTTTTTCAGTTCTGATAATAGCAGTATATATGCAGTTTATATTTTCTAGAACTCCTGTTTAAAAGATAATAAAAAAAATTAATCATAATATCACAATAAAGGAGTCTCTACATTTCTAGCAATAATTAAAAAAAAACTTGCTGTGAGTGATAGGACCTGTATTTGAGTGTTCTGGGGGTAAAATATGCACCCTAAATAGACATACTCTGTCCGTGTGCTTTGAATTGAATCGACTGTTTGGATTGATAACAAGCTACTCAACAAGAGGAAACCCGCAGTGGAATCTACCAAGGACAGCTTGACAATTTTCACTGGAAAGCTGCTGCCTGTACTGAAATCTCTGAATTCTGTCTGTGATAGAGCTCTCAGGTTTGCTACCGCTGACCTCTGCTGCAGTCGTCAATGTGAGCTGTACTTGAAGGTAAATGGGTCATCCTGGCCTATGAAAAGGACTCATAGTTAGATATTCATGCACAAGGCCCTTTTGCAGAAATTACCCCTTCCATTTCATCTCTCTTGACAGTTGGACACACTGATTATTCTATTCATACACAAGGATTGCATGCTCTTCTTTTTTCTTTTACAGAAATTTTATAGAAAACACTTTTTATTTTATCTGTTAAATGTTGTACCTTAAGCTATGGTTACACTTATTTGAACCACCCTTCAACTCTGACCTGATGTAATAATATGTAAAGACATTAGACAAAATGCAGTGTAATATAAAATGAAAATACACATATAAACGTATGATTGGATGTAACACGAGTATGCATGTAATTAGTAATTAGTGGTATTTTATTGTAGAATGTCTGAATAAAGATATTTTTGGCAGATGAATCCAAGATTAAATTGAGTATAAAAAAAGAAGGAAAGAAAAAAAAAATAGCTCATGATCCAAAGCATAGTCTAGGATAACCACATGAGCTGTCAAACATGGTGGAGGCACTTTTATAGCACTGGCAATTATAATAGCAGGATGAAATGTAATGCGTACAGTGCTATCATTTCTGCTCAGATTTTGTCAAATGCTGAAAAAAAAGTTATATGACTTCACCACACAGGGATTTATCTGTAGGTGTTAAACACTTTCACTATGTTTAGAATTAATTTTTATACGTTAAAAAAAACCTCTTATGAACGTATCCTGTCCAACAAAGGTAACTCTTGCGCTACCTTTCCTGATGAGAGCCAGTTTCATGATAATGTTTTTGATGGTCTTTGCGACTAAACTTGAAGATACTTTTAAAAAGTTCTTGAGATTTTTCAGATTGACTGACCTTCATTTCTTAAAGTAATTTTATCCTTATTCAGTTGAGTAGTTCTTGCTATAAAATAGATTAGAACATTACTCACACAGAGCTATTCATTGTATTTACCAGCTCTACCTCTTCACAACATAACTGATGTTCTCAAACACACATTAAGAGGGGAAGACATTTAAGTAATTAGATCTTGACCAGTTCAACAGAGCTGGTAACTGAAAGCCTGAATTCCAGGTGATTCTACGTCATGTAAGCAAGAGTTGCCTACTTTGAAGAATCTAATATATATATATATATATATATATATATATATATATATATATATATATATATATATATATATATATATATATATATATATATATATTGCAAAATAATTCAGCATGTTTTCTTCATCGTTTGAATTACTTTAGAATTAATCTACAATGTAGGGTTTTACTTTATATTAACAAAAGAACAATTCCTTTTAACTCATTTCTAAACCTGAAGAAGCAGCCTCCATTCAATAAATCCTGAAAATGATAAGTGGGTTTTATCAGTATGTACTGTAAACCAGTATTATCATAGAATTAATACAATATATAATACACGTCTGTGTCGTGAACTCTTGGTCTTTTCCTGTCACGTGATTTTAGCTAAATAGTGTATAAATAAACACTAGAATTAGAACTGGCCAGCATTTATTTTTTTAAAGCACATTTATGTAGAAAAGTCCAAACAAAAAGCTAATAAAAAAACTGCTAACTGGGACTCCAGTCCATTCTTCCAGAATGGAGAGAGGCATCATTTGGCAGATTAACTGATGAACAGTTGAAAACCGTTGTGGATAGTTTAAAAGATGCCACACGATGATTTTCCAGTCTTTTTTTTCTGGAGGTAGTTTTACACTTGGTGAACCCAATTATTCTAGCCGTTAGGTGAACCCAATTAATCTAGCCTTTCTTCTCCTGAGAGGCTGATGACTGGAGAAATTGGAATCAGATTATGAGCGGGAAATACTGAAGAAGCATTAGCTGCGTAGCATGTATCATACATTCAAGATAGAGACCCCTGCCATGCATACAGCTAAAAACACCTTCTCTCCCCGATAATAATTCTCTTTCCCCCTGCTTATTAATTTCACTGCAGATTATCTGTGCTGATAGAAGATGCTTTCAGGACAGACTTTTAATTAAGTGTGTGCAACGGTTTTATAAGCAGCCATGTTGAATTCAGACACAGTGTAATACGCCTGATTCTGATTACTCGATGGTGGGCCAATCTCGTTAACCCCTCTGTTATTTGAAATTTAGTGTTGTTCAGTCTAAAATGTAAAGCTCTGAATGTGAGAGAAAGAGCCTCACCTAACACACTAAACACAATCTGAAGCTGAACTGTGAAAAATGAGGTTGTTGCGGTGGTCACTTAATAATCCCATTAAATTCTGTTTTTTTTTTTACAGACAATATTCACGTGACGTCGTTCTCTGCAGGAAATGTGAACCAAATTAAAAACTGCATTGATTAAACTCTTTAAAATAACATTAAAAAGCGATCTATGAAGCTTTTCTGATGATGCTTACCTTTCCCACACAATAGTGCACATTTACTCCAAAGCGACCCCTGGTGGCTGTGAAGGGAATTACACACTAAACTACAGCTCTGAAAAAATTAAGAGACGACTTCAGTTTCTGAAACAGTTTCTCTAATTGTGCTATTTATAGGAATATGTTTGAGTAAAATGATCATTGTTGTTTTATTCTATAAACTACAGAAAACATTCCTCCCAAATTTCAAATATAAATATTGTCATTTAGAGCATTTATTTGCAGAAAATGAGAAATGGCTGAATAAAAAAAAAAAGATGAAGAGCTTTCAGAACAAACACAAGTTCATATTCATAAAGTTTTGAGATTTCAGGAATCAATATTTGGTGGAATAACTCTGGTTTTTAATCCCAGTTTTCATGCATCTTTGCATGTTCTCCTTCACCAGTCTTACACACTGCTTTTGGATAACTTTATCCCACTCCTGGTGCAAAAATTCAAGCAGAAGCACTTCAGCTTGGTTTGATGGCTTGTGCTCATCTATCTTTCTCTTGATTATATTCCAGAGGTTTTCAATATGATAAAATAAAAAATCGCTTAATTTTTAAGTGGTTTATATATTTTTTTCCAAGGCTGTATATGAGAAAGAATATATTGTGAATGGCTTAATTGAATCAGTTTGATGAATGGTGGTTTATTGTTTCGGAAAGCAATAATCAAAAAATTTTGTAATATCAAAAAAGATTATTTGATTCCTGACTAATCGCCTTTTCCAAGCATGCTCTTAGAAGGTCTGGAATATAATCCCATTATAACTCATTAAATCATTCTTATCATTTTCATGTGGGGCTCAGTCACATGGGTGGAACATGGGCCGGGTGGGTTTCAGGTGGGCATCGCTTCTGAACCCAGTTGGCTTTTTAAATAGGCCCCACCTTAATCTTACATTGGCCCCATCTAAGCCCGTGTGCAGTGTAAATCACTGTGCGGTCCTGTCACGGACCCTGATTGGGCCATCAGTGTTGAATATTCCTCATGTGGGACCAACAATATGGAACCCATGGACAAAACCTTCTTCTTCTCACTTGGGATACCCATTCAGGCCCAGCATTTAATCTTAACATATTATCACTGCAGTAAGAACCCACACGTTATGCTCCATTGTGTACATTTTTATTGATTTATTTATTTATTTATTTATTTAATTGTATCCTTCCCTGAAAAAGTTATATTCATACTCTGGAGATTCTTCTGTGTTCATTTCCTCACATGGAAGCTAGGCTACACTGAGGCACAATGGTGGCATTTGTGTCCTTTGTATCCTAATATGCCATAATGGGGAACATGAGCTTTTAATGACACTTAGATTTGTTGAAAAAAGAAAGCCATAACCATGTGGGGAGGAAAGTCAAGTATTTGCGAGCTCTACTTGTGAGTTTAGTGCAGACAAGTGCTTTTCAAAGCTCAGGATTAAATTTTACCACAAGAGGAGATTCATTTATGGGGTAATGATGCCATCTTCTGGTTGGTAATGCAGCATCTGCTATTTGTGTATCTGTGGTAATTTAGAATGGGCCTACCCGTTACTCAGCTCAATTTAATATATTAAATATATTTAATATCATTACAACAATAAAAATTAATAAATGTAATAATATGTTACAATAATACATTAATACATATTTAGAATCAATACAGTATACTATAGCATCCAATTCAGTGACGTTTAATATTGTGCACTGAAACAGCACAAGCAGTCTGAACAGTTTTCAGTGTTATCGGGACAAAACTGATTTAATATTGCAATAAATAACATTGCTACTGTGAAGTGTTTTAATTATTTAATGCAACAGTCAAAGTATAAATGTGAGCGAATATTAATATACCTAAAATGATATGTTGCCGTTGTTGTTTGTGGTGTGTTATGTGAATCTACAATAATATGAATTTGGTTTGATATTTAAATAAATGCATTTAATTCAACTTCATGTAAACATTTTAAATTTCCTGTTTACATGAAGTTGAATTATTTAAAATATTTAGTATTTAAAATATGTAACACAAACTTTGTAGATTAAAGATTTAGAACTAAAAGGTTAAAAATGTAAAAATGATTTAAAAAAGTGTTCTGTTTCAATAATAAAAAAGTATAATATATACTGACATACCAGATGCCATGAGACTCCAGTATATAAATGAAAAATTAAGTGTTACGTTAGGGGGTGGCTTGGGAATGTTGACATCTGTATAAGTTGTGAGGTGTTATCTTGTAAGTTAGACTGACTCGCTGTATGGAGGTAAAAAAAAGTGTTCCAGAACCTTTTTTGTATTTGTAAAGAGGCTTCCATTTTAAAAACAAGAACAGTTTAATCATCTGGATAAGTTTTATTTTAGTTAATTAAATTAATAAAAATACAATTCCTCAATTACTTTTTTATACAATAAATAGTAAATAAACACATAAATAAACAGACAGCTGCATAAATTAATTGCAATTTTAACGCAAGTATTATTATTATTATTATTTTTATTGGCTTTGTATGTAGGAAACTATAACCTTGGAGCAGAAAGATTTTTAGAAATTTCTGTTATTGAGTTATTAAGTGTACTGATACTTTTAAAACGATAAGAAATCCCTTCTAATCACAGTTTGGTTATGTAGTGAAAGTGCTGACAGACTGATGGACTTAAAATATTATTTTGCTACTCAGAAGCGCCATCTGCTGACAGTTTTTTAACCTGCCACCACAGAAAACCAGCATAACCCTCTTATGATTAATAATAATAAACTCCTGACTCAAATATACTGACTGGTCTTAATATATCTCCGGACAGTCTTCTCATGTTTTATTAATTTATAAATGTAATAATCTCCACCTGGATACAGGTTAATAAAAATCCCTCTTAACTTTTAAAGAAAACAAATAATTTATCTGAACACTTAAAGTAATATGAAAATAAATTGAATAAGAATTTTGGTTTATTTTGTTTTAAAATCTTTTCGTTATTATTTCGTTATTATTTTCCACTGCAATTTTTATTATGTAATAGATAGATAGATCTTAATTGATCCCTTTGGAAGGGTTCCCTCAGGGAAATTAGGATTCCAGCACCATCATAATCCTCTGGTTGCTGATAACAGTGTGCAGAGGATGACTGGCATTGTCCATAATGTCCAGTAGCCAGCCCGCCTGATCAGTTTGTTGTTCTGTTCCATGACTCTTTAAGTAAAGTAAAACTCTTCCAAAACAAGCAGTTTGAAAAATACTGAAAGCTTTTTGGTGTTAAATTGGATTTGTAAAAGATGCTTTTAGAATAAGGGAGGAACTGTGAAAAGTTATATTTTAGCGATAAATACAGGTTCTTTGATAATACAGTAGAAGGGCAAATCCCTCTTGAGATGCTGCGTAAAATAAAAATAAATGTAATTCAAAACAGAATGCATTTATTTTCGAGATCTCATAAACCCATGTGTTATTCAGTATAGAACATAGAACACATATCAGATGTTGAAAGTGAGACATTTTAACATTTAATGAAAACCTCATTTACAAATTGATGCAGCAACACAGCTGAAAAAACACACTTGAAAAAAACACAGGGCAACAAAAAGTCTGGTAAAGTAAGAAGAACTAATAAAAACATTTGCAATAGAAGTAATTGGGAATTAACTCACTTGACTCACATAAAACAACTAGAGAATTTGAAATGCAGAGAAAAAAATGTTTCTATAAATATTCCTTAAAGCAGCAATCCTTGAGATTTTTATTTTAGATTGAGAGCAGTAGTATTCCAAAGTGGGCAGAGGGAAAAATATTATAGCAAATCAGTGTACTTTTGATACCATTTCTGCAAAGCCACATATATTTGTTTAAATAATAGGGTGTCTGGTAGGTCCCCAGACCTTTTTTTGGCTATAAAAGCATTTGCTGGTTAACTGACTGACCATATTGCTCCTAATCCTCACTAAAATTACAGATGTATTCACTCTGAAAAGAGACCACAGCACAGTGCAAGTATTAAAAGGACTTTTTAGCATGCTCAGTGAAATAACACATTCTCACCTAAAACTTACAGACTTTTACTTTAACAGAAGGTTGTGAAAGTTTTTTTGATATCTCACCATGTACAGCGCATGACATCATCAAAAGATTCAAAGAAACCCTTTTTTATTAATATCACTCGCCACTTTTTTAGCCTTTTGTTGCCCTGTCCCAAGTTTTTAAAGCTATGTTGCTGACAACAACTTCTAAATGTGTTAAAAAAAATTGTTATGGAAATGTGTTCTATGTTTTATTGTTAATAAAATAGGGCTCTATGCTATTTTAAATCATTGCATTTTTTTTTTTTTTACATTTTCCACAGCATCACAACTTTTGTGTATTAGAGGTCATAAGTGGAAACATTTATATACCAATTATACAAATATTTTGTGCTAATAGATTGTGCAATGTGTACAAATCCTGCCCTTAAAAACTACTCTAGGAAATAAAGAAGCAATTCATTTCTGTCAATATATGGCTTATTTCATAGCTTATTTCATATGCTCGTGGATTAGAAGATAAGCTCAAGTGAATTCAGTAAACATTAATTCACATGAAGTCAAGGAAATCCAGAATGGCATTTCAGTCTTATCACATTGAATTCAATCACCCGGCTAAGTCTTAAGCAGCCGTCTTCTTTCAGACATTTTATCCGCCGCTCTTCTTCACAGTGTTAATCATCTGCAAAATCAATTAAAATCTGAAGCAAGCTGAACTTGTGTTAATGCAGCGAGACCTTCAGTTCACTCACGCTGCAGGAGGCCTGTTTGCCATCAAATTATATTTCTTTATTAGGCAGTAAAAGCTTCCAGCCGGCAGCTCCAGTGAAAGACAGGAGGCAGCGCTTGCCAAGGAGAGAGAAAGCTCTGGGCTGACCCTGCGCCCTTCAACTGTGCCCATCCAGAGCCAACACAGAGGGGTGCAGACCCAGAGTCAGGGTAAATATGTCTCTGCATATGTCCAGGACAGATTTTGTGTGTGTGTGTGTGTGTGCTTAATGAAATCATTTCTGCAGTCTGTGGTATGGTATTAGACAGGGGAATCTAGGCATTTTAGAGTCATATTGTCCTGTATGAGATGACTGCAGCAAATAAAGCATGAGGTCATTGTTATACTGGCCACCAGATGGCGCCCTGGACTACTATACTAGACCTTTCACATTTTTTAATTAGAACACATGAAATTAAATGATACCTAGATTGGAAGACTATTTTAAGTCTATGTTTAAATAAAAGATTTTAACCCCTTAACAGGCCAGGATTCTTTTTAATTGTCTACCTGACAACCACTAAATGTTGAGGATTCTATTCAAGAATTACATAAAAAGTTCTCGTGTTTGAAAAGGAAAATTACAGGAAAGCATAATTGTAATAGAAAAATATAATAACATCTTTAAGTAAATCTGCTAATGTCAAAATATAATAAATACATAAAATTAATTCTATTGATTCATAAAATTGGCTCTTTCCTGGACTTCATTTTAAGATCAATATTTTCCTGAATACAAATCAAACGGTTTATGTCCTCCAAACCTTTAGTTTTGTTATCTTTGTCTAGTCTTTTTTCAAACCTGCAGAATTTGGGTTGATTTCTGTTACTGATCTGGAATTATTAAGTGGAGTAGAGAGAATACAGGGAGCTTCTCCAAGTTGTGCAATGTTTCAGAATGTAAATAAGTTATTCTACTGCAGAAGAAAGGGTTTTGTATCACCTAGACCTGTAGCCTGTATACGGGACAAGACATTTTATGGGGTTAACCAAAACTGATATCTAGGCCAAAATAGGAAAAAACTCACCCCACTCCCTATACCCTACAATTAAAGAGACCATATGGAAATAGATAAGCTGGTTATAATTAAAGGTAATACACATTTCAAATTTCAAACCACTGTAATGCTAGTATTTGTCATCTGAGCTTCATCATAGCCAAATAAATGAGCACTTTTGAATCAGGTCAACTATAGAGGCTGTTATTGTCATTCCATTAGGGGTGAGACAATATACCGATATATAATTTTGACTAAAGTTATTGCTTCATTACTTCACATAGTGGCACTATTCAAATGAACAGGGTAAACCTATCGGTTGTCAAATTCTGTGAAACTGACAACAGTAAATATATAATTCCTGGTATTTACTTATTTAGGAGTATATTATCCTCATCGGTAACATAGGTGCCATGAAGTATTGTAGAGAATTGTCACAGTATTGTGAAACCATCTTGATAATATTGTATTATGAGATGACCTGTGATTCCCTCCACTACATTCCATCATCCATCCTTTACAAAACAGACAAATATTATTAGATTTTGTTTCTACTGAATTAAACTAATACTTATTTTGTTGCATTTTAATATGTTCCTGAAATTAACAGAATATTTTATTCATATCATCAAAAATATTGTTAAAATTGTTACAAAATACCCTTGAATATTGTGATATTATTTAAGGCCCATTTTCCCTCCTAGCGCTGGAAAATATATTGATATTTTATCATATTGTAATACAGTTGTTTTTTCCGTATCGAAAATATGCCTACCGAGGATATCATTCCTGCTTTAAGAACACTGAGATGAACTGTACATTTTATTACAGAGTGTGTAAAAAAATCCTGATAAATGAATCGTGTGTAGCAAAAATGTTATGTAAATAATTGTACTGCATACATGAAAGTGTTTGGAGTATTTGAATAGGATTTTTTTTTTTATCTGCCGCACGACAAATACTGTGTAACATAAGATTATATTAGATTAAATACTGTGATATAATATTTTAACATATTGCCCAGCTCTATCAGTGCATGATTATGTACACCAACGCCGGTTTATACTGATTATATCTGTGTTATAATTATTCTGTATTGACTAAGATTAAGGCATAGCTAACGAGCTTATCGTGATAAACATTTTGGACATATCATCCAGCACTATGCCTCATCCTTGTGTTGTGTAGTGTTTGGCTAAGAAAACGGTAAAACTCAACCCAAACTAATGACTCACTCACAGGTGACCTGTATGTAATATTTGTAATTGTCATTTTAGCTCAATTTTTTTTGTCAAATTTATCAGATATGGAATCAATTAATATGGCCAGCTCGACAGTAATTGCAGTGTGTTTTTTTGTAGAAAGAATTAAAAACACCACTATAACTTGTTTTTTGCTTCTTCTAAATGTCTGAAACTGATATTCATTCAGACTAAACACAAGTTTCAGGTTTATTTTGTTTCAGTTGTATGCTCCTGAAATAAATAAAATATTTTAGTGTTTTTTTTTTTTCATACCGTCAATACTATTGTTAAAAAATATATTTCAATACCCTTCAATATTGTGATAATATTTTTAGATATATCATATATTGCCCAGCACTGGTGTTGTGTAGTCTTTGGCTAAGCTAATGGTAGACACCTGCACACAACTTTATTCACAGGTGACAGTTTTTATTTATTTATTTATATTTTTTAAATATTTTTTTGTTTTGCTTTGTTTTGTTCATAATGTCAATAATATCATTAAAATTGTTAAAAAAAAATCCGCTTCAATATCGTGATAATTTTTTAGCCACATATAATGCCCTGCCCTGGTGTTTTGTAGTCTTTGGCTAAGCTACCAGTAAACACCTGCACCCAAACTAATACCTCACTCACACATTTTTTTTATAAATCGAATACTGCTAGATTAACAGTTATAGCAGCTTGTTTTTTTTTTCTTTTGAATGTCTGAAACTGATATTCATTTGGACTAAACACAACTTTCAGGCTTATTTTGTTTAAACAGAATGCTCCTGAAATTAATAAAATATTTTAGTGGGTTTTGTTTTGTTTTTGTTTTGTTTATACCATTCATAATATCATTAAAATTGTTAAAAAAAAAAAACCTTCAATACACTTCAATATCGTGATAGTATTTTAGGCACATATTGTCCTGCCCTGGTGTTGTGTAGTCTTTGGCTAAGATACCGGTAAACACCTGCACCCATACTAATACCTCACTCACAGGTGACAGTTTTTATTTTAATCTTTTGCTCTATATATTTTTTTTATCGATCTTACCGGATGTGGAATGAAGTAACACTGCCAGATTAACAGTATTAGCAGCGTGTTTTTTATTTCTTCTGAATGTCTGAAACTGATATTCATTTACACTAAACACTACTTTCAGTTTTTTTTTTAATAGTATGCTTCTGAAATGAATACAATGTTTAACTTTTTTGTTTTGTTTATACCGTCAATAATATCATTACAATCGTTAAATATATACCCTTCAATATCGTGATAGCCCTGCCCTGGTGTTGTGTAGTCTTTGGATAAGCTACCGGTAAACACCTGCACCCACACTAATACCTCACTCACAGGTGACCGTTTTTTTTTTTTTTTTGCTCTATAATTATTTTATCGATCTTACCAGACGTGGAATGAAGTGACACTGTCAGATAAAGAGTAATAGCAGTGTGTTTTCGTGTGGAAGGAGTTAAAACACGGCTCTGCGTGCTCCGGGGGGCGTATGGAGGGGCGTATCTGTCCAGAGGCAGAGCTGAGTGTGCTTCCGTGTTTACTCCCCCGCGGGCAGAGAGGGGCAGGCGGGCGGCCGCTGGAACACAGTCAGGCGCTTAGCGACCGGGAGAGCAGCGGCTCGAGGACACCGACTGGATGGTAGAGAGGAGGTAGAGAGGAGGTAGAGCGGGCTTCAACATTGACTTTTACAGCGGAATGTTCACCCGAAGGGGCTATGGAGACGTCAAGAAATCTACACAGAAAGTTCTGGACCCAAAGAAGGATGTTTTAACCCGCTTGAAGCATCTCCGCTCACTGTTAGGTGAGTCTCGCAGCTCAGCTCTGATGCTGTGTGACACTGTGACAGCACCACTCACCGTGTAGCAGCCTGGCTAACCTAGCTTAGCTTTCACCTAGAGCTAGCTAGGTGTTATGTATGTATTAGCTGTGTGTGTTTGTGGCTAGCTAGCGTTAGCTAAATGCAGTGCAGGTCGTCGTGCCTTTGTTTCCCTGAATGAACATGTCTATTTTTCTTAAAATAAACAGAGAAACCTGAATTGTGTCTGTATTAAGCGATGAAAGGGGCTGCCATTGCATTATGTTTGTTTAGCTTAGTTAGCGTTAGCTAACATAGCTGGCAGACTGGTAATGCTAGCTAACGTTAGAGTCAGGTGTCATTTGGGCTTAATTGTTCAGCTGTGGCTAACGCTAACTATAGCTTGTGTTCTTTCTGCCTTAGCCGGTTAGCTAGCTAGCTTGCTAGCTGTAGCTATAGGTTAGCTGGGGTAGCTAGCCTCCGAGAGTCTTTAGGCAGCAAAATAAGCCGACTAATTAACTAGCTTAATTTTCTACCTGCCTATTGTGTCTAGTTCTTAAAATAGCCACCACTATTTTACACTCGGCTGTTAACGCTAGCTAACGTTGGCTAGCTTCACTCTAGCTACTGGCTCTATTCTTTGCTTGACAGCAGCTGCAGTAGCATTGTGTGACTATCCTCATATCACCCTTAGAAAATATGGTTATGGATTTTGCACGTTTCTTGCCTGGTCGTTTAAACAGTAGTAGCACGCAGTACTGCACATCACTTACACAGCTTTCCTGTCACCCAAAACATCTCCAAAATGTCATGTTTTTTTATTATTTCTAAAACAAATATTTCAATTATTAGCATGGCACAACAGCAGTCTTATTGGATAGTATGTGAGTATATACAGCTCTGGAAAGAAAATAACAGACCACAAAGATTTATGTGTTCCTTTTTTCCTCTGGAATATAATCAAGACGAAGATGGATAATCACAAGCCATCCAACTGCTTAAATGTTTGCACCAGGTGTGGCATAAAATTATCTAAAAGCAGTGTGTAAGACTGGTGGAGGAGAACATGCCAAGATGCACGAAAACTGTGATTAAAAACCAGGGTTATTCCGCCAAATATTGATTTCTGAACTCCTAAAGGTATACGAATAAAAACTTGTTTTCTCTGCATTAAATAAATGCTCTAAAACAATATTTTTATTTGGAATTTGGGAGAAATGTCTGTAGTTTATAGAATAAAACAACAATGTTTATTTTACTCAAACATATATCTATAAATAGAAAATTCAGAGAAACAGATTCAGAAACTGAAGTGATCTCTTATTTTTTATTTAAGAGCTGTATACGTATGTGTGTGTGTATATATGATAGTAGCTGCAGCATTGACAGAAACTGCAGAATTGTGTGGCTATTCTTATGTCACCCTAAAAAATATAAATTATGTAGCTAGTTATATTAGTTTTGTACGTTTCTTGCCTGGTTTAAGGTGTTTTTACACACTCAAACAGTAGCACACGGTACTGCACATCACTTATAACTATAGTTATATAGTTATATTGTTCTTTTTAACCAAAACATTGCAAACATTTTCAAGTTTTTACAGGAGAACAAGGAAACATTATCTTTCAATGGAAGTCAGTGTTAAAATAATTGATTCCATTTTAAAATACAACATTACTGGCCCTCGGTTGTATGTATAAAGCGAAAACATTCTAGACCAAGTTGATCTAGAAATAGATCCTCTTTCGTTTTGGGCATTCAAAGGGAAACACTGAAAAATAAAAAGGATAAAAGATTGTATAGAATTCTCACTTATGAGGCAAAAAATAATATCTTATTGTGACTTGTATGCTATATTCATCAACAGATTTATTATTAATCGAATTTGGTCACACTATCTTCAGTTTGTCAATAGTTGGGATTGCAAACAGATAAATCTACTATGAGATTTGTTAACAGATTTTGTTTGTGTAACATCGCTAATGTTTTGTGGTTTATATCACTTTTGAATGTGAGCTTGTTTGTTACTAGTTTGTTTGGTGATGCCATAAAAAGTCCAAGCCATTTTAAAGCGTATCTGTTGGTCCATTTATATGATTTAAATTGGACACAGTGTTAAAAAAAACAACTGTCACAATCAAATTAGTTATGTCACAAAGTGAGTAAAAAGGTTGTTGCTTGTTGAAAGTGATAATATAAAGTATGTAGCCTGTAGAAGGTGTTTATAAGGTGTCAGAAGTTCACAGTAGTGTGTGTGTGTGCTCTTGGATAGCCCAGAATTATATTTGGTTAGCTACAGTGCTCAAGTTACTCACAGCTACAGAGACTTCCTGTGCCAGTGTCCTGATGAGACATCTGACCAGCAGCAGACCAATATAGGGCTGTTGTTGACAAGCAAATCAGATTTGCCTCTTATTTATCACTTACACATGTTTGAGTCCCAGCTAACTGTAGCTGGTTTTGGCTAGTGTCAGCCTGGGCAGTTTACATGGAAAGCAGATCAGAAATGTTTGTTTTTATGTTAGTTATGTGATCTTTAGGCTTGGGCCTATGTGTGTTACTTTTTTAAGCATCGTTCTAAAACTAGTGTGACCTGCATTAGACTGCACAGCAGTGCTTTCACCAGCATAGGTTTCCCAGATTATCTATGATGAATGTTGCAAAGCTTGACTACTGACCTACCTGTCATTTTGAGCAGAAGTTGTGGCATAACCTTAACCTTAAATGACGTCTGTTTTCCAGAAGGCTTTGAAAGACTGCAAAGCTCAGCATGCATATCTCAGTGTCTTGAACCTTGCTGTCAAACATAATTGAGGTTTGATACTTTCACATCCAGAGTATTAACTGTTTGTGAATACAGAGAAAACATATTGTTCTTATGTGTTGTTGTTTTTTTTTTGAAAGTTTCTTTCACTGTTGGAGACTTCTTCAGGAAGTCAGCTGTACTGAACTCTCGTGTGCTGTTGATTGTTAAAAATTACTGTTCACCTTCACTGACAGTTTATTCTATGGATGCACAATGATTTTGGAATCACATCGGTGTCAGCAGATATTGATGTCAGACACTTTGTAGGAGGTTAGTGAGGATCATCATATTCCAGCATCAGATGTACAACCTTCCCTAAATCTCTGTGTACAGAACACGTGGCAGGAAGAATAGAATGAGCATGACAGGAACATATTGTAACAAAGTTCCAATCTGTTCATTCACATATGATTCTGACCTCCCTAAATTAAAGCGATAAGTCAGGGATGCCTAATAGGACACTCAAGGCTGGCACACTTGTTTCTTCTCAGTGTAAAACATCACAAAAAAAAAAAAAACATCTTACTAGATTTTTAGACACCTGGTTTAGACACTCCAATAAAATAGTAATGACATTTTACCTGGATTGTACCATGAATGAAGCCTCAGATGCTGATGTGGCATAATTTAGGTGTACTGAGAAATGGTAAACACAGCATCAATAGCTAATCAAATATAAAACAACAATTTTGAGACACAGTTCTTCCAACTTACTAATTTAAAATCTTGTGTGGCCTAAACAAAGGTTTGGACACCTTACCGGGGTCAAGACTGCATGCTAGCTAGATGTTATGTACTGATTTTATGTTTTTAGCAGCTATTTGCCCTTAATTTTGAGTATTTTGATCACTTTCCTGTCATAGAGGTCAGGGCCTGGCAAAGATCACAGCCAAGTGAGCTGACTTTTCTTCATAGGCAAGTGACAATTTTTATTTAAAGAGATTGAATTTGGTGTTTACACAGCCCTAAAAAATCTGATCTGTGCCACATTAAGGCAAGACATCAGATTAAAGTCTCTTGTCTGATAACTTGAACATAGCTTTGTTCACTTGGCTTGTTCAATATTACCGATGCTAGCCACTTTCATGTACTAGAAACCTATCTAGATATTGAAATTGACAGGTAATTCTCATACTTGCTTTTGTTCATAATAAACCCTTTTAACATTATTATTGGGTCTGGTGTATGTCTGATGTTTGAGTGGAGTAAACCTTTACGGCTGATTGGATGTTGACATGTGACACTTATGGCTGTTTGGCTCCACCAACACAGCCTTTATTTACTGACTGAGTGATATTGTGTTTTAACACATCACATGATCTGTTTTCATACCTACTAACCTCCAGACGTGTCTGACTCAAAAATTAACCAGACAGGGCAGAAAATAAGACTTTGAACTCAACCTTTAAATAACCTTTTAAATCAAAATACTAGAACCCAGAGCCGTAATGTTTAGTCTCATGTTTGGCAAATCTACTGGAAGCTTGGTTTGAGAAAGTAAATGTAGTAATAGTCAGTTAGCACCTATAATTTTATATATTCTTATATATAATGTTTACACCATGTTGTACAACTGTTACACTTTCAGTAATGTTCATACGTCGCTAACCCCAGTCAGTGTGTAAGCAATGTCTCAGAGCCTTACTTGCTGAGCCTGCAAGTAGTTCAATGTCAAGTCCACCAGGACAGGGTCACAGATCAGTTGGCCATGTCCAGCTTCTCTGTGTGCTGTTTTTGTGTGTATGGGTCTTACTAGATAAGGCAGGTCTGTTTACCCTGTTAGGGCCCTCTAGTTCACTTGCACTGCCCTAGTCTTTCAGTGGTGCTGTGTTTTCATGAAAGGAAGGATTTCCTCCCACTGCCTGCTTCCTGTACAGAGAGGAAGTAAGGATGAGTGATAAGGGTACTGAATGTTAGGGCTACCAGATCTTCTTTCTGTCTTTTTGACTTTCATGTCTCTTTCACTGCCCTCACATCCCGTGACTTTTATAAAATAGCTTGAATGATGTCAGTTTAGGTTTTTTGCTTAGATCAGATTTTTATATGTTGATGGTTTACATTCACAAGTGGAAATTATATGTATTAGTCTGCAATGTGAACAAATCTGTCTCTAAATGGCACACTGTCACTTACTGATACGTTCATGCACATCATCCCTGTTTTTTGATCTGGTGCTGGTGTTTTGCTAAATTCCAGCTCCCCTAAACTAATGTTTTGTTGGTCGTTGTGAAAAAAAAAAATTGACATAAAACATCAAAAAAAGGTGCAAGTGTACACATATTAAAAATCCATAAAATTTGACTATTTGATTTGACCATTTTACATTTATGTTGCATGCCCACAGTTGTATCTGATCTAGGGGCACATATAAAAGTGGCTTAAATCTGATTTGGAAAGATTTGATTTTACCTGTCTACACAGCCCTTTAGATCTGTGTCAGTTTGGGTCAGTTTTTTTGCCTTGATCAAAACACTCTGCTTAGCTGATGGTAGGTTTGTGGCACCAACATAATTAATTTGACCGATGTCCAAAACGTGATTATGGGGTACTGGGCAAAGGGTGGTATCATATCTGGAACCACAATTCTTTGGGATGTTCTAGCAAGTGGTGCAGATTGGCATAACTGTTTTTGTTTAAATATTATATATTGTATATATTGTCCCAAAAATGATTGTGATAAATTATATCATTGTCCAAACATCAGTGTTGTGGGTGTTTCTAATAAATTGGCCAGTGAGTAGAAGCACAATGTACTGTAGGTGATTATAATAAATATTGGGCTATGTTGATGTCAGAAAAATATACTGAGGTAGTGCCTATATATTGTACGACAAATCAAAAATGTAATTATTATAACAGACCCAGGTACAGAACAATCACATTAGCCCAATTAACCTCAATGAAGAAGACCTTTGCTCACTAACATAGTCAATACATCAATATCTTGCAAGATTTTTTTCCCCCCACTATTTGTTTGGTGGTCATAATATTCTGATTGAATTATGTACATTTTGGCGTTCCTTGGCTAAGACTCCTTGCCGCATTTACCTACTTGTGTAACAAAACTCATATACAAGTTTCTCTGTTTAAGAGCATCAGCCAGTTGCACTAAACGTAATCAACCTTGGCCCTATTTCCACCTGGTCACTTCATCAGCATGGAGTACCAAAGACTCATTAAAAGCGGATACAAATCACACAAAGCACTTCAGGAGCTGATTAGAGACACATTTGAACCACATTACAGCAGTGTAAATGCATCTGTATCGCCAAAACACTTTAGAAAAACAAATTACTGGTATTATATCACAATCCACAGCAGGCAAATTTCAGTCTGTACAGTGCATTTGACCATTATATGCATAGGGTTAGTACCTTATTAGAATACTGTTCAAATGCTAGTCACCTGAAGTGAACAAGTGTAAACAGGGTAAATGAGAAATCCCACACCAAAGGAGAAGAGGAGTATTTTTTTTCTATCATGCTAGATCATGTTAGGTTTGATTATTGGGTTAAAATGGAGGGTTTGTTTTGGAAAGCTGTGTGAGCATGATATATTATGTTTGAATGACATGCAAAATAAATAAGTATTAAGTTTGGTAATTACTGGAGCACTGGGTCACTATTGGCCTGTCTTTACCTCCCTCCATTCTGCTGCAGCAACAAGAACAGAGTCTACACAATCACAACCATGAAGTGTGTTTGCTTTACGCCTATATTTTGTTTGTTATGACACATGGTTTGAGTTATTTTTTCGTTATTTATTCCAAAACTAATTTATGAGACTTAAATAGAAACAGTTTTAAATTAATGTTTTCTGTCGCTTGGTCTCTGTGTGAATTATAAACAAATTACCAGTAAAACCAGATGTCCTTTGTGGAAATTGTGTGTGAGGGACAGAAAGAGAGCTGTCTTCCATATTGTGCAGAAATGTGTACAATAAGGGGGCATGTGGACGATTCATTTATCATTGTCATACAGACATGTGACGTAAAGTCTTGTTAATATTTGAGTGAAGTCACACATAGCTATGCATTACTCTGCTTTATTTCTGCCAAACTTCATTACCTTTGGTGTTACGCCAAATTAAACCAAGAAATAAAGTTTTCTGTGTGCAGAGAGTTTGTGACCTGGTTCCATCAGGTTATACTGAAACTGATATCTGTATTTTCATTATATTTGCATTTTGTTTGAATGTCTGGCCTGTTGATGCAAATTACCAACTAGCCTGTCAGAAGTTGGGGTTCCTCAACAATCCACAACTGTTTGTGGATGGAGCTTTGTAGGATATTTAAAGCTTCCTACAGACATGATGTCCCAAGTCTTAATGTTTGTTTAGACAGAACATATATATTTTCATGTGAAACGTATGTTTTTGGCAGTATTATGTAACACTAAAAAAATATTTTATTAATTTCAAGAATATTTAACGTATACTGCTGCAAAAAAATAAATGCTACAATTTTATATAGTGTAATTATAATGGGTACAAACATTTAGTAGAAACAAAGAGATCTGTAAATGTTTGTCATTTTTGTGAATAGTAACTTACCAAGACTATATAAAATACACAGATAAAATGTACCACAATACTAAACAACTGCAGAATATGTAATGCATACATATAAACTGAAAACATATGTAACAATTCAAATGTGCCTTTTTTTTTAAGCAGAATGACACCATTATCACAATATGGTCCTTTTTTATCTTTTCAAAAGTATGACAATATTATTGTGTACAATGCAATATGACGCACCTCGGTTGGCCTTATTCACTGACTTAAAAACCTGTTTTTATATTTCTGTTAAAATGTTTCCCCCAAAAAATGCTGCAATTTGTACTGCACACAGCATCTGGCAACAACGGTTGCGTGTTGCAATGCAAAAAATCAAAGAGTAATTCGATTGATATTACTTTTTGTTTTTTTTATCATTTTTTTTCTGCTAGATATTTGCTTTGTAAAGGATGCAGTTTTTAAGATACCGACACCTCTCTAGTCCGGATTGTTTAATCTGTGCAATGCTTAATTTCATGCAGTTTTTGTTTGGATGCACAGTAATTTTATTCCCCCCAATAAGATTAAATGGCAAAATGTTTGCTTTTCTTCAGATGTTCATGATGTTACAAATACACTTGAAACATCCACCCAACCACAGTGGTAACACAGCAAGCATTAGCCAGCACCTAAGAAACTGTCTGAGACACCATAGCAACCACTTGGGATACCATAACAGCCTCCTAGCAGCACCCAGGCAACCACTAAGAAAAATTGTGGCAACTGCCTGATTTAATACTATAGCAGTTACCTTGCTGCACTGTAACACACATCTAGTGTCCGCTTAGCAGCACAATACCAGTCTCTCTAGGGGTACCACAGTATCCACTTATCAACCAACTAACATTCGCATATCAACTTCATAACTACTGGTACCACCTGGCACACCAGAGCAACCACTAAGCAACATTGTATCAGCTGCCTAATGTAAAATGATAGCAATCTCCTTTCTACACAGTAGCACACATTTATACTTCTGCTTCGAGTCAACACTTTGTCTAGAGCTCTGCCTTTGGGAGTGCCCTATGACCAAAAGTGGCCATAGCAACCATTTGGCAATTTTACATCAACCACAAGCAATACTATAGCAACCACGTCAGATACCCTAATGAACCACAACCAAAGCTAGGAACCACTTAGGAAAACCATGCTAACCAGCAGGGAAACAATAGCCACCACCTAGTGACCACCTGGAGGAGTTTAGCAGACACCTTGTATACCACTGCAACCACCTAGCACATAGCTAGTTTTCACAACACTATAGCAACCAATGAGCAACTTACTAACAACTGTCAGGTAGTAGATTCAATCCAGTTCAATTGGAACCCCAGTAGAATCATGTAAATGTATATTTCAAGATACTGTATTAAGTTTTGTTCATAGTATGCAGATGTAACTCCATGCAGAAATGAGGTCATTTGCTTTTGGTGTTTGTTTTCCTGCATAAGCTCTTATTACATTGAGGATTTTGAGTGTAGAATATCAGTCACGTCTGGAATCTTGGGAACTTTTCATGTTCGAGGCTTATTATGGTTTTGTGAACTTGTTGACAAATTCCAGTCCTGTAAGTCTATATCCCTGCCAGTGGCAGTGTTGTAGCCCCATTGTGGTGAGTCAAGAGGTGGTGCAGTACAGGTTTGGTTGCATTTGAAAGCTTTTAGGATTGCCATGTCTGCTTTCATGATGACGGCTTTTGTCTTAATTGCATGGTGTAATGATCAGGCAGAGCTCCAGGAGGATGAGGAGTGGCAGAGCGGTCAGGCCTGCACGTAGATAATAGTTTTACTGTAATATTCATCTGTTATTTAGGAGACTCTTATATCATTTTTGTACACTTCAGTCTAGTAGACCTGCCACAGTACCTGTAATCATGTTACTTGTGACTTATTGTACAATATATGGACATGAGCTTAATCTTTTTTGCTGATCGTGATATGACAAATTAGGGCTCGGTATTCAAGCTGATTTCCCGAATCATTTAAATTCCTTTTCTCAAGGTCACAATTTGATTTAATTTCTGAGCAGTTGCGATAAAATTGAATATAACTATTCATTTAGAGATATTTCAGTTACAATTACAGGTTTTGCTTGGATATAAAAATACATTATCAGATAACTAAAGTTACAATTGTGCATTCAACCTACCATCATTAAACGTATTTGTTGTGCAGGTAGGCCAGGCACAGTAACTGTTTTTAATGGACTGTAAATTGTCATGATCATTTTAAAATATGTTTATAGCATGCACACATACATATTAAACACTGTTTTAAAATAAAGTCTACATACCAGTCCAATCACGTATTGGGATACCCTCTCATCATCCTCAGGACAGCACACCTGTTTAAAAGTCTCAGCTTAAATAGACATAAATTAATACAATGGCAATAGTGAGGTCTGCAAAAATCATCTTCATTTACCATACGTTAAATTGATAACATAATTATTGCAACAGGCCTATGTGCAGATCAGACCTCGTTTTGTAATAAAACAATGGTTGGGCACGCAGGATGCAAATAATAAATGAACAAAAAGCATACGAACTTTTTACACACTTGAATAATGAATACTCAGACACTAGAATTGGAATGTTATTTTTTTTTTAATATCTTTAATAAATCCCACTGTTTTAAAAAACAAATCAGCATACCAGCGATTTAAGAATGAGATATATTCCAATTAAGTAATTAGTAGCAGTGATTTGTGTTTACATCCCTACAAAAACGTAAAAAATGTGTACATCGCCAGGCATTGAATTACAGATAGAAGTTAACACAATAAAATTTCCAGATTAGTCATGTGTGTTAATGCATTAATTTTGACAGCACTAATGTTTTTGCTAATACATACAATAGGCCTAGTTGTATGTGTCGGATTGCACAGTGACCTACTTCTGAGGAGGTAGAACAGTAGTGAAGAATTGAATAGAGAGTGGGGCATCCTGACTCTCGTCTTTCACTAGGAGCATGCTGATGAGCCAGCTTAAAGTCACTTTATTGTCTGGTGCTTCAGTTCACTGCGTGGCCAAGGTATGACAGTAGTGTGTCTGTGTGTGAGCTTTGAGAGGAGAAAGGCTTGACTTTTAGATACTTTTGACACATGAGGAGTAGTTTGCTGCTGAAAGACTACTGACTCTCCATCTTAGATTTAAAACTTGAACCTGAAGGTGTTACAAAATGATCCAATTCCAAAATCCTCTAACAGCCTTGCCTTGCTACAAAAAAATTCTTACATTTAGACCACCAGTGATGAAAGCCCTTCTGGCCCTAATCAGAGCTGAGAAAGCCCTTCTGGCCCTAATAAGATGCAGTGGCCTCTTTAGGAGATTGTTGTTTTTGATGGCTGTAGTGTTTTGTGCTGATTGTGCTTTAGGAACACTGCAGATAGCAGCATATCACCATCAGACTCTGATATCTTGTAACTGTGGCTTTGCCTGAAGCCTGATTCACTGTCCATATGGCAGTGGTCATGTTTCGCTTGAACTGTTGGCTTAGCTGCCACTATGATTTTGCTCTGTTTTTTGTTTTATCTGCAAGGTTCCAGAGAATGTGCACAAAATAAGTAGCGTTCTGCCATGTTCCATAGTATTGGGAAAGATGTGTTATTGTGGTAAATGATGCCCTTCCCTGAGCATATCATGAATATCTGCAACATTTACCAACTGCACGTTTCCTATAGTAGGTGTAATTAGTCTTGTTTAACTGGAATGCAGCATCTTTTTCTTCTACACAGATTTTAGGCATCAAAATGCCTAGGACATCAAAATTGATTTTTGCCATTTGTGAATTGATTCAGAATCGTCCATGTCTGAGTCGACATGGAGCTAAGAATCAAAAACATGTACCCTCCTCTAATAAATTGTAAATAGCATATTTGTTAGAATTTCTGTTAAGAAATTATAGCTGTTAATGCATTTTGTCCATAATATTTTTGCTAATGTACTTATTGCCAAGCTGTGGGTACAATCCCTTTTATTGCCCTGAATAGTGAGTTTATAATTATGTAACATTCAGAGGGTTTATGATAATTAGCTCTACAAGAATGTCTATTGGGGATTTTAGAGAAGATCTATTTAAATGTTCCAGAACCTTTTAACACCTGTAAATCTTACTACAGACACAAAACAACAGTTTGGAGAAGTGGTCCTCAAGTATGATCCTGGAGGGCCACTGCTCAGCACATCTGAGCGTTCAGATTAACATTGTGCAGCTTAAAATAGCTACTTTTCTGTGTAGCTGAGACTTACTTACAGTGCTTAATATTATTATGAATCAAAGCTTATGCTAGTGTGGGATTTGTTGTTGCCTGAAAGAGAAAGCATGATCACATATTTTCTTGTTTCATGTTAAAAAACATAGCTGTATTACATTGTTATTGAAAGTAAGTAGACGCTCAAACCAGGATGACAGACAGCTCATATGACAGTAGCTTGACGTTTATTTTTGTCAACATGAATTTAATAGTAACTTTATAGTCCATTTTGCCTTTAGTATTTAAGTTTAAATGTATTAAAATAATACATTAATTGTATTACATTAACTGCTTTTTCTACTCCGTGCTCTTGGCATGACATCATTGATTCATTAAGTGAGGCATTTGAGGGTGACCTGAGAAGTCAGAAATGCTGTGTACTGCTGAGCCGTTAAACATGGCTAAGCTACTGAGCTTATCTGCTTTCAACACTGAGAGGGAAACTTTCAGCAGTGTCAAATTACCACCTCCCTGCCTGGAAGACCTCAACTCTAGAAAGTAAATGTGAACAGTCTCTGTGCTAAACTCCTCTAAAGCACAGCACAGAGACTGTGTCTTTAAAGCTGTCTGAATGTGTCGTCAGTCAGCATTTTTGTGCATGATGATAATTAGCAATTTTGTGACACTGCGATACTTTACAGCATCTGTGTTGCTGAAGAGGAATGGAATACAAATAATCTTATACCAGGAATTATAAATGTATTAGGAATTTATAGGAATTGCAGGAATTATATGAATATCATAGAAATTTTAAAAGCAATATTCGTCACAGCAGGTTTCCTAATTTCCTTATTTCTTGTGGGTGTGGTGGGTGGTCAAGTTTAGCCCAAGACACATCAGAGGTCAGTCACACAGGTAGCCTGGTGGCATGGGAGGGCACAGAGCAATGATTAGCAGTCTGGCAAATGTCTTGGTTGTGAATTAGGGTCGTTTGGCAGAGAGGGTGGGAAACATTTAAGCCAAAGCAAACTAAACTGATGCAACTGATGCGCTGATACCAATGTTATGCAGTTGGGCCACTGGTCACGTTTGCATTTTCTCATAAACTATTTGCTGTTTTATGGATCTTCAGGTTCATTTGTGTAGACCCAGAAAGTGAGTACCAAATTTTTTGCACACTTTTGCACACTTAAAATCCTATAAGTTTCCCGAAAATAGTCAGTGAGCCTTATAATCAGGTGCACTTTATGTATGAATTTTACCATTTGATTGTAAGGAGCAGTAAAGACACTCTGCTGAAGTACAGCATTATAGTTTTATAGTTTAGTTTTTCAGCATGAGACATGAGACATGGAGCAGCATTAGCATTATCGCTAACCACACTGTTAAATGCTAGTTAGCTTTATTGCTGTTCAGAGGTGAACACTTTACTTTAAGTGCTTTACTCACCCAAATTAACAGTTTTCAGGAGAAAAATCTGTGTAGATTAACATCCAGTGCTTGTTTGACTTTAAAAATAGTGTGCCTTATAATCCAGTGTGCCTTGTGTATGAAAAATGACTGGAAAAAAAAACATTTATTGATAGTGTGCCTTATGATCGTATGCACCTTATAGTGAGAAAAATATGGTATGTTCACTGTATTGATCCACCTTATTCAAAAGCATTTGATATGAATTAAACACACAGTGATAATAAACTTACAGAATAAGTAAAAAAAAACATACTCAGTTTGTTATAGGGTTAATGGGGTTTCACATTAATAGAAATAAGAGCAGAATTTTATATTACAATGCAATATACAGTAAAATAAATTGTAATACTGTGTATTTATATTTGTTTTAACCAAAAACTGTCATAGTATGAATAGCACACTTATCATATGCGTAAAATCTGGGTAAAAACAAAAGTTTGCTCTCTATCTTCTGAAATATTACTGAACTGGAGTTGAAGTTTCATTAACTTAAGTGTAAAGATAAATTATGGTATAAAAAAGCTAGAGAGCTATACATTACACAGACACCTATAGTTTTAGGTTACTCAGTGTGAGACTGCTTTAGATTTGACTTGGATGCAAGTCCATTAGGGTTTAGCTACCTTTCCAAGAAGCTGTCTAGCTGTGAGCTGCAGAGAACTATGAGACATGATGCAGTGCACAGTTTTGACGTTCAACTCAGATACTGTTACTAGAGGTGAACTGAAATATTAATATATTCATATGGATTAGGATTTTGAGCTTTGCGTTTAGCCTCTGTTCTCCTTAGTTCTTCTGCACTTGTGTTTTGTTTGTTAGTTTGCCTTTTCATTTGTATTTCTGTCTTTCACAAGTGGGTTGCCAGCCACACATCCTGTAGCAGTGGTTGCTGTCTCACAGGTCTAACCAGGGGTAGAAATGCACTGAAATAGATTGATGGCAGTCACTAAAGAAATTACATTATAGTTTCAAATGGAACATGAATTTGGTGAACAGTTGCGTGCACTCTAAGTATTGTTTCAGCAAATGTTAATGACCACTTTGGAAATAATATAATAATCCATATGGCAGTAATAGATCAGTGATGTATTCGATTACTGTCATCATAAGGTTACATTGCTGACAGCCTTTTTAATGTGTATTTATGTAAACAACATGTCTGTGTGATTCTCACTTTATTTGTATTGTTTTTATCCAGCTAGCAGTATGTCTGGTTATAAGAGAGCATGTTATTTTCTCCCTGAGTGGCCCACACTGAATATTTTATATGCCTCTCGGCTCACAGTCGTTGTTTTTCTCAATTGCTGTTCCCATGTAACACCTTAACAGCTGCTACAGAATCTATGCTACGATTTCCAAGAAATAGCCAGTCCTCTTGTCTCTCCCAGTATTTCCCAAAGAGGGAAAGCACAGTGTCTACTCCTTTCTTTACTTTAGCTTTGTTCACAAAAGTAAGGAAATAATTAATATGATAACATACATTATGTGACAGTATTGACATCTGCTATATTTATGGGACATGCAAAAACTAATGCTATTTACATTTTGTAAATTTGTTAACAGTACAGGGTGGGTCAAAAGTCATTAGATTAATTTTTATTCCAGAAACAATGTATGACTGCTCTCAGAATGGTGGTCATGTTCTGGGCATAGGTAGGTATTCAGAAATGTCATTTTTAAATCTAATTTTTAAATAAAAGGATGTCCTACAAATTGTGACTGTATATTCTTCTAAACGAGTAGTTTTTTTTTTGTGACAGGCTTACCAGAAAGAAGTAGGTAAGAAAACAGTTGAATAGACGAATAAAGCACTGAATATCAACAGTATTTTCTTAAGCACAAATTGTCTGTATTTACCTACTGGCATCAGACACATACAAACAAACAAACACACACACACACACAAAAATTCCAGACTAGACCAAAAACTAATTTTAAGGATTAATTAAGGATCCTAAAATTAGTTTTTAGCTATTAGATTTTATCTTTGCATCATGTGTAAGAACTGCTGAAATGCTCTCCTGTTATCCCTCCTGTAAGCTTCTCTCTCCATGTCTACCAGAGCACTCTCTTCCCATCCGTGGCACCGTGCAGATTGGCGTGACAGGTCATGCTGCTGGATGGAGGGATGTAGAAAGCAGCTTGTCAAGCTCTGATGGGTTTCTGACATGCATCCCACTCCAGAGATCTGATCCAGTCATCTGTAGTCTGACTGCCTGCCACACATATAAACACACATTCCTGTTATATTGGTATATTCACAGATACTGGCAACATAAGCACAGTGCATTGGTCTGCCTTGTATATTATATAAAGTATTTTTTTGACAAACACTCTGAGCCACTCTGAGTGTTTTTATAGTTGGTAACTGATGTTTGATGTCGGTTTAGCTCACATTTCAACAGCTTCTGTTGCTTCTTGGCCTCATAGTGTAATTATAGTAATAGTAGTTGTCCAGTCAGAATATTATGACCACCCCCATTCTTCCATGTCACCCATTCAGCAAACACTATTATTCTTCCTTCACCATGTTCTTTAAGGGTCAGGACCGCAATGGCCCACTAGATATCAGGTATTATTTGGTTGGTGGATCATTTTCAGCACTGCAGTAAACCATATATAAACCACAGTCAAAGACTGCCTATAATTTGACACCCATATACATCACCAACTTCCTATATTTTGCTTTGGGATGATTCCTGGATCTGTAATGCAGCTGTTTTCCTTCTTGTCTCTGGGGCTTTTGATTTTCTATGCTGACTTCAGTAAGTGAAATGCATTCTGATTGGGTTTCAAGCTAGATGATTTGCTTGGCCAGTCATAAAATTGACCATAGTTTCTTTAATAGTAGGTTTTGGAACACTATCCTTCTGCAAAGTGAAGCAGCATGCTTTATATTTCCAAACATTTGTTTAGATATGATCAGCTCAGATTCTCATCAGTATTTAGAATATTGACCTTATGTCATCAGTCAAAACTAACAATTTTCCTCCACTGGTATCCATTTGTCTGCATATCCCCCTGTTACACAGGTTATGTAGTTTTTCTTTGGATGAGTAGTTCCGTCTTTTGTTCAGTCACTCTGGAGCAGGTTAATTTTTATCGGTTTTGTCTATTAAACTTTGCTTTATGAGGTTGTTTTGTGTTTAACTTTCTTTTCTAAAGGCTTTCTAGCAGTTTGCATTAAGATGCACTGAATATTTGTTAACTAATATTATTCAGCTTAAAATGGCAAAGAAATAAAAACGCTGAATAATTTGTACCTAACATTTAACATTGAATTTATTGAAAGTGAAATTCTGTAACATTACGATTTTTAAGCAGCGACAACAGGCCACACTCCACCCCTCCTCCCCACAGGCCCAGGCAGCACTGCATGTACAATTCAGAGAGAGGTAGAAAGCCTGCATGGAGATGAAAAAGCTGGCAGGTTACTTTACTCACACAAATCAAACTAATTAAATAAAGAATTTAGCATCACTTATCATGCTTGGTATCAGTTTACTTGCTACTAGGGTTGCAGCGGTAACCGGTTTCACGGTATACCGTGGTATTAAAATGCACGGTTATCATACCGTGTGTGTTTGCTTATTACCGGTAAAACGCAAGCCAGCGGTGAAACTCACCCGCGCATGCGCAACTCTGCTCCGCTTCAGCTACTCAGCACACAGCGGTGAGAACGGCAGAAAGTGCTAGACTAGAGCTTCATTAACAATTATTATTGTTAATGAAAACGAACCAAATAACGAAAACTGAAAGTGAAACTTAACTAACCTATTTATAAGCGCTGTTTTCACTCCCGCAGTTCTACAGCGGGAGGTGTTGTGCTGATTCTGTCCGCGAAGCGGGAGTCGGATTGAGCAGGGAGTCGGATTCGGCACAACAGCGGCAGCGCGGCAGCACCTCGCGGTCCGCGGTGTTAGTTGTAAGCGCTCGCGCTAGCCGCAAAATACGACAGAAAACACTGAGAAACTGCAGAATTATGTATTGGACTAAAATGAGCACGAGGAGATAAAAGAGAACCTTTAACTGTGAGTAGCTCACATCAGAACACGCAAATCTCTCTCTCTCTCTGTCTCTCTCTCTCTGTGTCTCTCTCTCTCGCACGTGAACTTCTCCGCACTGTGTTTAGCTGTTCTTAAAAATCATTTTAATTAAATAATAGTTCTATGCTTCTGTGTTAGTGTTAATTAACATAATTCTGATCATATTTCGCTCATTCAAACAGCCTGAAAACAGACTTGTAATCTTGTAATCAACAAGATTGTAATCAATGTGGCCGTAAAGTCACAGCTAAAGGAGGAAATACATCAAACCTGTTCTCCCATCTTCGAAAACACCACCCCGCTGTGCAGTGGAAAGTATGTGTTCAGTTTATAATTTTAATCTGAACATAAATAAAACCTCTTTGTAGTCGTGCACAACCCATGCGGTAAGCACCCGCAAAAGCGCTGAGTTATCCGAAATTTGGGCACGCAGGTACAGGCGTGAAGTGCGTGCTACGATGGATTCACGTGTCCGTGTAAAGGTCCTAGGCGGACTGGATGTGAAAGACGCCATTCATTTACATGCGTTTATTTTCAAATTCTGACGTGCCTGTTTTTCATATGTTGAAGGTTTTAAGGTATGAAAGCCTTAAAATAGAAATCTCTATTGTGAGGATCATGTCAGAAATAAATCCCCTCTTTCTGCAGTATCTGGTTATATACCAACTTTTTTATATATATACACTCTTAATGCCCTTAAGAGTAGTGGAAAAACATGGTTTCCTTCACCTGATGGTGTAGTTTCTACAATAAATAGTTAATTGAACAAAAAACCTTTGTTGTAATTTCTTTAAGGGTCAGTTTAATAATATATGTAACAAACTGTGATACCGTGATAACCGTGATACCGCGGTATTTTCCGAGACGGTTATCATACCGTGAAAATCTCATACCGTTGCAACCCTACTTGCTACCTTTTCATAATCTGTCTTTTTTCCATCTGAAAAATATGAGCTGTACAGGGCTAGGTTAGTAATGATAGCTTTAGCATTTGTTTGTTTGCACAGAAGTGTTTGTACTCTTTTAAAGGGAACAAATCTGCTTTATTTAACTAGTTTACAGTCTGACTGTTGTATCTGGGTCAGTACACCACTGTTGGACTTGGCCCACTGATCTGGTACTGAAGAGAATTCTGTAAGCCTGAATCCTGACTGAAAGCTTGCAGCGTACATTCAGCTTTACAGGAACTGAGAGTGTCAGTGATGGCCTTGGTACAAGGCCAGTGTAATACACCCGGATGGACTCCTCTTCAACACAGGATGTTGTCACAGGGACCTTTCTCTTTCTCCATCCATACACAAATCATATATAATATTCTCTCCCTCCCTGAGGATGTGTCTGTTGCTAGACTCTCTCTTCTTTTGATGAGTCAGCATGTTTTCCAGGAAGAGACTGAACACAATGAAGAGTGCTGAAAAGCCGAGCATGTGAGGCTCGCTGATAAGAGCTCCACCCATAGCATTATTGCTGCTCTCGCTCGTACGTGCATGTAGATGGTGGGCAGACGTTTCACTTCTGTATTAAACGTTCAAGACTTTTCTCATCTCAAGATATTTTTTTTGCAATACTGAACAATAAAACATAATAATGTCAGTGTTTTAGTTTAGAGCAAGTTAGCCTGTCTTGATGATTTACTGAATCTCAATAATACACAGAACATCGGCTCTGAAATTAGAAATTCGAAAGTTTAAATTAGAAAGTCAATTTTTCGAAAGCTGCTACATTGCTTTCTTTACTCTAAAAAAAAAAAAAAAAAAAATATATATATATATATATATATATATATATATATATATATATACACTACCGTTCAAAAGTTTGGGGTCACATTGAAACGTCCTTATTTTTTGAAGGAAAAGCACTGTACTTTTCAATGAAGATAACTTTAAACTAGTCCTAACTTTAAACAAATACACTCTGTACATTGCTAATGTGGTAAATGACTATTCTAGCTGCAAATGTCTGGTTTTGGTGCTATATCTACATAGGTGTATAGAGGCCCATTTCCAGCAACTATCACTCCAGTGTTCTAATGGTACAATGTGTTTGCTCATTGGCTCAGAAGGCTAATTGATGATTAGAAAACCCTTGTGCAATCATGTTCACACACCTGAAAACAGTCTAGCTCATTACAGAAGCTACAAAACTGACCTTCCTTTGAGCAGATTGAGTTTCTGGAGCATCACATTTGTGGGGTCAATTAAACGCTCAAAATGGCCAGAAAAAGAGAACTTTAATCTGAAAATCGACAGTCTATTCTTGTTCTTAGAAATGAAGGCTATTCCATGCGAGAAATTGCTAAGAAATTGAAGATTTCCTACAACGGTGTGTACTACTCCCTTCAGAGGACAGCACAAACAGGCTCTAACCAGAGTAGAAAAAGAAGTGGGAGGCCGCGTTGCACAACTAAGCAAGAAGATAAGTACATTAGAGTCTCTAGTTTGAGAAACAGACGCCTCACAGGTCCCCAACTGGCATCTTCATTAAATAGTACCCGCAAAACACCAGTGTCAACATCTACAGTGAAGAGGCGGCTGCGGGATTTTGGGCTTCAGGGCAGAGTGGCAAAGAAAAAGCCATATCTGAGACTGGCTAATAAAAGAAAAAGATTAAGATGGGCAAAAGAACACAGACATTGGACAGAGGAAGACTGGAAAAAAGTGTTGTGGACGGATGAATCCAAGTTTGAGGTGTTTGGATCACAAAGAAGAACGTTTGTGAGACGCAGAACAAATGAATAGATGCTGGAAGAATGCCTGACGCCATCTGTTAAGCATGGTGGAGGTAATGTGATGGTCTGGGGTTGCTTTGGTGCTGGTAAGGTGGGAGATTTGTACAGGGTAAAAGGGATTCTGAATAAGGAAGGCTATCACTCCATTTTGCAACGCCATGCCATACCCAGTGGACAGCGCCTGATCTGAGCCAGTTTCGTCCTACAACAGGACAATGACCCTAAACACACCTCCAAATTGTGCAAGAACTATTTACAGCAGAAGCAGGCAGCTGGTATTCTATTGGTAATGGAGGGGCCAGCGCAGTCACCAGATCTGAACCCCATTGAGCTGTTGTGGGAGCAGCTTGACCGTATGGTACGCCAGAAGTGCCCATCCAACCAATCCAACTTGTGGGAGCTGCTTCTAGAAGCGTGGGGTGCAATTTCTCCAGCTTACCTCAACAAATTAACAGCTAGAATGCCAAAGGTGTGCAATGCTGTAATTGCTGCAAATGGAGGATTCTTTGATGAAAGCAAAGTTTGATGTAAAAACAATGTTATTTCAAATACAAATCATTATTTCTAACCTTGTCAATGTCTTGACTCTATTTTCTATTCATTTCACAACGTATGGTGGTGAATAAGTGTGACTTTTCATGGAAAACACAAA